>NW_006771578.1:10379-34474 GCF_000442215.2 Lipotes vexillifer | reverse complement strand
TCCTGCTGTCAGTTTCCACTTTTACAACTAAGCCAATGGAGTGAATGTAACATGGTTCATTATAGGTATTAGCTTTCCTTCCCAAGGCTTTGAAAGAGACCTTACTTCCTGTAAGTCACAAAGAGAAATACAAATACCGTATGCTAACACATATATATGGAATATAAAAAAAAAAAAGGTCATGAAGAACCTAGGGGCAAGACAGGAATAAAGATACAGACCTACTAGAGAATGGACTTGAGGATACGGGGAGGGGGAAGGGTAAGCTGTGACAAAGTGAGAGAGTGGCATGGACATATATACACTACCAAACATAAGGTAGATAGGTAGTGAGAAGCAGCCACATAGCACAGGGAGATCAGCTCGGTGCTTTGTGACCACCTAGAGGGGTGGAATAGGGAGGGTGGGAGGGAGACACAAGAGGGAGGAGATATGGGGATATATGTATATGTATAACTGATTCACTTTGTTATAAAGCAGAAACTAACACACAATTGTAAAGCAATTATACCCCAATAAAGATGTTAAAAAAAGAAAAAAGAAAGAGACCTTCTAATAGCTATTCAAATCATTTAGAAACCAAAAATAAAATATTAATACAAAAAGAATTCTGAAATTTTTGACAGTAAGGAAACAAAAAAATTATAACATTCAGGACTTCCCAATGTTTTATGTCAGTAGAAAAAGAAGAAATATGTACAGATGGAAAAGAAAGAAGTAAAACTCTTCTGATGGAAAGATAACAAGATTATGTACTACTAAAATAATTGAGTCTTGCAAGATCACATAAGGTTACCATATAAAAATTAACCATATTTCTATATGTTGACAACAAGATTGGTACTTGAAATTTAATAAAAGGTGCTTTAAAATATTATCAAAAGCATGAAATTCTTAACAGTGCATTTAAAAAGATACATGCAAGTGCTGTACTTTGAAACCTATGATGTATTACTGAGAGAAATTAAATAAGACCTAAATAAATGGAGATATACCACATTCATGATTTGGAAACCTCAATATTTTTAAGAGGTTAATTCCTTCCAAATTAATCTGCAAATTTATTGCAACCAAAATCAAAATTCCAACATGCCTTTTTTAAATAGAAATTTTCAAATATATTGTAAAACTTACATGTAAATTGAAATATTTAAAAGTCAAAATTTTTAATAAGATTAATGAAGTTAGAATTTTCCCATTATCTGATTTTATAAAACTACATCAAGGGAGTGTGTTATTGGCAAATCGTTAGATGGGTAGGTCCATAGAACATGGCTGAGTCCAGAATTAATCCCAAACATATCTGGTCAATTGATATTTGACATAGTGTCAAAGTAATCTAATACAGAAAAGACACGGTTTTTTTTTTTCAACAAATAGTGCTGAGAAAATTATATAGCTTTATGTAAAAAATGAACCTTGATCATTTACCCACACTATAAGAAAAAATTAACTCAAAATGTATCCTAAGCATAAATGTAAGAGTTAAAACTATAATTAATTCTGGCGGAATACATAGTAGGAAACATCTGTGACATTGGTAAAGCAAATATTTCTTAGATAGCATGCAAATCTACAAGCTATAAACAGAAAAAAAAAATTAGCAACTTGGAAATTAAAAACTTCTCTTCTTTAAAAGACACTATTAAGTTTGGAAAAGCGAGGCAACTGACTCAGAGAAAATATTTTCAAAACTCATTTCTGGTAAAGAACTTGTATTTATAATATAGAAAGAAACCTTAAAACTGAATAATACAAAGAAAACATCTTATTGGACAAAAGATTTGAGCAGCACATCACCATAGAAGATTTATGAATGGCCCATGAAAACAAAAAAGATGCTTAAAAATTTTAGTCATCAACGAAAGGAAAAATAAATTGACAATAATGTACCACTACACACCTATTAGAATGGTTAAAACATAAAAAACAAACAAACAAAAATAACAACCTCAAAAAAAATGACAACCTGACAGCTCCAAGTGCTGACAATGATGTAGCTGCAGAGAAACTAGAATTACTGGTGGGAACACAAATGATACAGCTACCTTGGGGGAAAAAAATATTTTCAGTTCCATACAAACACTTACTATATGGCACTGTAATCTTACTCCTAGTTATGCACCTAAGAGAAATGAAAATTTATGTTCACACAAAAACTTATATGGCAGTATTTACGTGAGCTTTATTCCTCATTGTCTAGAACTGGACACAAATATTGTCTGATTCCATTTACATGACATTCTGTAAAACTTAAATTTATTAGGCTAGAACAGGAATTGGGGGTGAGAGTTAACTGGAAAGGTGTCACACAAGGATATTTTTAGGGTGATATAACTATTCTGGATGGTGGTGGTAAATTCATAACACGAGCTCAAGATCTGACTCTATATTTTTCCAAAACTCACAGAAGTATACACCACAAACAGTGTACTTTGCTGCGTAAATATTAAAACCAAATCATTTTAGGTATCACAAGAAGAAATGCATACTGTGACAGATGATCTAATTATATTACAAATATATGATAAACCCCATCAAAAGGTGGAAATAAAGTAGCTGACACAAGTAACTGTAAAACAGTGTCTTAACTGGATACTGTGAGGTGAAAGACAAAATATAAGCATACATAAATACTCTATTCTAGCTTTTTTTTTTTTTTTTTTTTTTTTGCTTAAAGGAGTACTGTATCCTGGGGTTGAGGGCATAAGTAAAAAGAATTGTAAATATTATGAGCCAAGTTGCTCACTGTCTTGGAAAGAAGTTAAAAATAAGCTTACAGGAAAGAGGGGAGGTTAGAATGACCCCTCTGTTACTGGATTAGAGTAGGAGATATCAGTATCAACTCATGTTTATCTTAGTATATCTGCAGATGGATAGACACAGAATTAAATATTGAGTGTTTTATATGGAAGACTTAGTATACCCATTATATATCCTAGCTCAGTCTCTTGAGACAGACTAGAAGCAATGACACCTCAGTTGTAACAAGCACACCTAGTGCCCATTATCTTTGTTTCCAAATGCCATTATCCAATAGAAGGAAACAAAGCTCTACAGATGAATGTCTATTTTCTAAGGCTGGATCAAAGATAATACAAGATGAACCCAGAGCTTCTTGTAGGGCCAAAAGTAAGAAAGTGCTTATAAGTAAAATTGGGGGCATGTCAAAAGGACACAGAAACTAGGTGGAAAATGCTCCCAATGACCAAAGCTAGAACCATCGGAACACCAAAAAAAAAAAAAAAGAGGGCAATAATATTATAAAACAGAGTATTAAATATCAATGATGCTGATATAAATAAGTGATTGAATAAGTAAATAAATGGTAAAGGACACATCCTTCTTCAAAAACAAATCCAAATTACAAATCTAGGAGCGATGAGGAAAGTAGAAAATCACCCTTAGAATACCATAGCAATAATTATAGGCAAGAGACATAGGTGAATCCTAAAATACAATGGTGAAATTTTAAGGAGAAATAGGATATTTGCATAGCCTCAAATTATCTCTTCCAAAATATGAATTAATGACAGTCATGATTTTAGTATATGGAAAAACTCTTTTATACTCTTCCCTCCAGCAGGTGGAGCTTAATTTCCCTCTGCTTCAGCAAAGGCCAGACTTAATGGTGCACTTCTAACAAGTAGTCTGGAAAATGGAAAAACCTAGCAGACACTACCATAACCAAGTGGTCAAAGTAAATTTCATCAGTAAAAAGTCATGATGATATAATTTGCCCCTTGATATGGTGTAATAGAAAAGTCATTTTACTTCTGTGATGTTCATCTCCAAACTACAAAACCCACATCTAATCATAAGAAAACATCTGACAATCCCAAGTTGAGAGACACGCAAACTAGCTGACCAATAGTCCTCAAAAGTACGTTACTGGAGAAATGGAGACTCAGAATAAGCTCTGTGGTTTATAAATTGTAAAAATGTTAATTTGTTCATTTTGATAACTATACCATAATTACACATGATCTTAACATTAGGGGAGAATGGGTGAAAGGTGTATAGGAGTGGGCAGTATTTTAAAAGTTGTGGAAACAACCTAAATGTCCATTAATGAATAGATCAAGAAAATGTGGTATAGACATACCACGAAATACTTTTCAATCTTAAAAAAGAACGAAACTCTGCAATAAGCAACAACATGGATGAACTTTGAGAACATTATGCTAAGTGAAATACGCCGGTCACAGAAAGACAAATACTGCATGATTCCACTTATGTGGGGTACCTAAAGTAGTCAAATTCATGGAATAAAAGGGTGGAATAATGGTTTCCAGGGACTAGGAAGCTGGGGAAATGAGGAGTGAGTAAGCACTTAAGCAGTATGACTAAGTTCTAAAGATCTGCTATAAAACATTGTACATATAGGCAAAAATAAAATACTGTACACTTAATGTTAAGAGGGTAGATCTTATTTCAAATGTTCTCTTCACAATAAAATAAAATTTTAAAAAATCAGTTACCTTAATTCAAATAAGATTTCATTATTTTTGTTGATATAAACCTTGTGGAAACTTATTCACTGAAGGGGAAACATCTGACACTGTTAGTACTTTCAAACATTCAGTTAAAATGTTTTTGAATGAAGATAAATATTATGATTTCAGATCACATAGCTGGTCTTATTAAGTTAGAAACGATATATAGGAGAAATGTACTTTCATTGTTTCTGGAGAACTCATAATTTATAACTGAACCCAAATAAGCTGCCAACTAGAATAGATTCTATAATTTTAAAATACAAAAACATTTTATATATAAAGTGAATTTAAACTACAAAATTTGTTAGAAAGTTAATATTTAATATAAAAAGATTTCAACTTAGCAACATGTGCTCTCTCTTTTTTTTTTGTCTTTCATTAATTAGAATTTTAAAATATTTGAACCAGGAGCTTCCCTGGTGGCTCAGTGGTTGAGAGTCTGCCTGCCAATGCAGGGGACACGGGTTCGAGCCCTGGTCTGGGAGGATCCCACATGCCGCAGAGCCACAACTAGGCCCATGAGCCACAGCTGCTGAGCCTGAGCATCTGGAGCCTGTGCTCCACAACAAGAGAGGCCGCGATAGTGAGAGGTCCACGCACAGCGATGAAGAGTGCCCCCCACTTGCCACAACTAGAGAAAGCCCTCGCACAGAAATGAAGACCCAACACAGCCAAAAAATTAATTAATTAAAAAAATATTTGAACCATATAAAACTACCCTTTAAAACAATCTAAGGGCCTCCCTGGTGGCGCAGTGGTTGAGAGTCCGCCTGCCGATGCAGGGGATACGGGTTCGTGCCCCGGTCCGGGAGGATCCCACATGCCGCGGAGCAGCTGGGCCCGTGAGCCATGGGCGCTGAGCTTGCGCGTCCGGCAACGGGAAAGGCCACGACAGTGAGAGGCCCACATATCGCAAAAAAAAAAAAAAAAAAAAACAATCTAAGCGTCTTATAATGACCATACACAAATTTATAAATAGTTTTCTAAATTTATTTTGTAATTTCCTTGAAATCATTTGGAATAATTTAATGACTATATCTACAAATTGATTACAAAACACTTCAGTTTCTGAAGATTTCAGGAAATTGCAAGTATTAAAGACAAGCATACAAAGAGGAAGCCATTGAATGTTATCCATTCAAAATCAATGGAGGAATTTGGAACAAAACTATGAATACTCAAGTGACATGTTTTTAAAATTTTTTTATGTTTTAATTCAGTCCTTGAATTTTGAAATATCTTGACTTGTGCAGATATCTTTTCATGGACCTTCTATTTTCATTTGGATGGATTCATATTCCAAAACAAAATAGAAAGATTTAGAAGTCTTACTATATTTTAACATATAGGTTTAAAAATTAAAAACTATAATAAATACAGATAACTTATTGGATGATCTACTTCTTCAAAAATATTATTTGAGAAATACTGTAGTGGCTAGAATATTTACATAGCTCATTAAAAATATACATGGAAGATACCTTTGAATTAATAGAATATTTTCTAGGCTTACCTGGTACTCAGCTCTTATAGAAAGAATTTTTCTCTCATTTAAAAATGCTATAAAAAGGTAGAGGACACGGAGCAAATCACTGCCCCCAAGATTGGAGAAGCAGACAAGAAAATACAGAGAGTCACATCTTACCAGAGCAGAGGCTCATAAGCAGAAACTGCTGCAGGGACAAATTCTGGGGTAGAAACATGAACTGTAATTGACTAATTGCTCAGTGTGGATAACTCTGAGATGTAAACGCTCCAGCATGACCAAGTCAGAAAGGGTGCCCACAGTGTTGTGAGATTTAACCCTAGGAGCTCTATCAGATTCCCATAGTAAATATAAAAGGAAAATCTCCTTAGCTTCAAGCAGGGAGAGAGGAAAAGTAACCAATTTGAAATACGGCCAGAGTGCTCTGTACTTCTTTATAAGGCCTGCCCTCAGGGAAAACTAGTTACCAGAGCCTAACCTGCTGGGGTATCATCAGAGCCTAACCATCTTGGAGGACGAAAAATACCTAACAACACCTGGCTCTAGCCTTTCACATTGGAGAAGAGATATACCCAAATCCAGTCCATTATAGCCATCCTATTCCACCAAAGGAGGGAAGAAAAAACAGAAAGACTCGGGAAGTTGACAATCAACAGGCATAGACTCACTAAAAGATTGAGTCCTAATCATAGGACTAGAGAA
Organism: Lipotes vexillifer; assembly: GCF_000442215.2. Lineage (NCBI taxonomy): Eukaryota > Metazoa > Chordata > Mammalia > Artiodactyla > Lipotidae > Lipotes > Lipotes vexillifer. The sequence continues at coordinate 27,787 of NW_006771578.1, read as the reverse complement.
CACTTTCCTTTTCCCCACACCTCACCACCAAATTAATAAAGGCCTATTTACAGCAGTTCCCTTTACCCAGTAATCAATCCAGGTTATCAAGAAAAAAACTTCAAAACATACTAAAAGTAAAAAAAAAAAAATGATTTAGAGAGTTATAGCAAGCACCAGACACAGACATGGCAGGGATGTTGGAATTATCAGACCTAGAATTTAAAACTATGATTAATATACCTAGGGCTCTAATGGATAAAGTAGACAACATGCAAGAACAGATGAGCCATGTAAACAGACCTGGAAATACAAAAATGAACCATAAAGAAATGCTAGAGATCAAAAACACTATAAGAGAAATGAAGAATGACATTGATGTAGAACAAAGTAGCAGTAGAACAAAGACTGAATAAAGCAGAACAGACTAAGGACTGTGGGACAATTACCAAAGGTGTGACATACGCATAATGGGAACACTAGAAAAAGGGGAAGGAACAGAAGAAATATTTGAAGCAATAATGACTGAAAAATTTATCATATTAATCATCTATCCACAGATCCATGAAGCTCAGAGAATTTCACCAAGCAGAATGCCAAGCAGAATAAATTAAAAAGAAAAAACCCACTAAACTTGGCATTTCATCTCCAAACTACAGAAAATCACAGATTAAACAAACAAAAACAACTTGAAAGAAGCCAAGGGTGGGTTGTAGGGGGGACACCTTACTGATATCGAAACAAAGATAAAAATTATATCCTACATCTCTTAGACACCATGCAAACAAGAAGAGAGGAGTGAAATATTTAAAGTGTTGAGAGAGGAAAAACACAAAACAAAAACCGTCGACCTAGAATTCTGTATCCTACGCAATTATCCTTCAAAAGTGAAGGAGAAATAAAGACTTTATCAGACAAAGAAAACTTGAGGTAATTTGTTGTCAGTAGCCTTACCTTGCAAGAAATATTAAAGCAGTTTTTTAGAGAGAAGGAAAATAATATAGGTTAGAAATTCATACCCATATTAAGTAAGAAGGAGCATTGAAGAAAGAATAAGTGAAGGTGAAGTTAAAACTTATTTTTCTTATTCATTAATCTAACAGATAACACTTTATTCAAAATAATAATACAACAGTGTATTCAATATTGTATACTTATCTATACAGCTGTGTAAAGGTAAACACTAAAATTTAAGGAAAGAAGAAAGCAGCTCTTGATTGCTGTCAGTTTAATTAGCCCAGCTCAAATAGGTAGCCCATGGCATGTTCCTGTTGAACATAAATGATTTTCCTGCTCAGATTGTTCCACCTTTGCCCATTGGGAGCTCTTTATGTTGGCTGCTCTGCCGTTTTGACATACTACATAGTTTGCTGTTTTTGTTTTTAGCAGTTCCTTACTTTCTGGCATTAGAAGATGCTCCATGCTCAGGGGGTATATTCTCAACCCCAGCCCTAGACTCAGCCATTTATTCAAGGAGCCCTGGTTCCTTTTATTGGTAAACAGTACTAGAAACCCAGATCTGGGCACTAGGTCTGTTTGTTCCTATTATAATGCCCTTGTATCTAGGGAGTTTCAACCAACAGACGAAGGAAATACCATCTACCTGGGAAATACTGCGGGTTCAGTTCCAGACCACCACAGTAAAGTGAATATCATAATATAGTGAGTCACACAAGTGTTTTGGTTTTCTGGTGCATATAAAAATTATGTTTATACTATCCTGTAGTCTATGAAGTGTGCAATAGCATTATGTCTAAAAATACAATGTACATACCTTAATTAAAACATACTTTTATTGTTAAAAAATGCTAACCATCATCTGAGTCTTCAGGGAGTTGTAACCTTTTTGACATAGTAACATTAAAGATCACTGATCACAGAATACCATAACCAGTGTAATAGGAGTTTGAAATATTGTGAGAATCACCAAAATGTGACACAGAGATGAAGTGAGCAAATGGTGTTGGCTTGAGGCAGGATTGCCACAAACCTTAAATATGTAAAAAATGCATTATCTTCAAAGCACAAAAAGCAAAGTGCTAAAACAAGGTATGCCTATAATACACATGTACACTAATCCATGTGTATGTACATATGCAAAAATATTTTAATATATGTGTATATATATGTATATATATATCCATCTGTAATAAGCTAAAATGAGTTCATACTAATGTCTCCAACTCTAATCCATTACTAAATGGATCATTCTAGCCTTCCCCCATGCTCATATGTACCCTCTTAGTCTGAGAGTGGGAAACCTCGCTTTCACCAACTGCCAACTATTTATTTAATTGTTCGATTCTGTTTATCTGATGGGTCCAAGAAAAGTACTTGATTTTCAGTTTTCTTGGCTTTTTCTTATTATAAGCAAGAAGAGACAGCTTTCAAGTTCACACGCTGGACTGAAATCAGAAGTGCTGTGAACATATTTGTACGTGTTTCCAGGTCAATGTGTATACATAAAGAACTGCAAATGTAGGGAACCCGGGTTATCAAAATCCCCTGTTGCTGCTTTTCAAATTCCACTGCTCTGTTTTGCTGCGGCCATGCTTTCCTAGAGGTTTCTCCTACCCAATAACTAAATGCAGCAGGAGCATAAGGCAGAAACATTCCTGGGAGACACATGACTACTTTGAGGCAACCATGGCTCAAGAATTACCTTTGAATTAGCTTTGTCGAACCTTCTTTAATCTCTCCATCCAACTTTCTCTCCCTCTTGCCTTTACTGAAGGTCAAATTTACATCAGTCTGGCAGGTTTTCCAGCCTTGTCTGACACCCTCCCTATTTTCTTTCAAACAGGGATTTCCATTAATAAAATCCTTGCACATTTTATCCCTCTTGTCATCTGTTTTTCAGAGGACCCACTATAACGGTCTAATTTGGGAGGGTCTGTCCCCACTCACAATACACATTCTGAGAATCATTAGTTTTAGGAATTGTATACTAACCTGTCACAGAAACATCCAAAAGGGTTAGGTAAAGAAGTGAATTGAAAGTATAAAAATTGAATGTACATAAACTATATATGTGTTAAAAATATTTGGTTAGTTCAGTGACTATCAATTGCGCAGCCCTTATAGAGTAATGCAGGGACCTATACTGAACACTCCTTGAGGTCAGAAAAAGTGCCCTTCAAAACAAAAGCAAAAATAAAGAAGGAAATAAAGAAGAAAGAAAAAAACAAAGAAAATTACACTTTATCTTTGCATTTTATAGAGAAAATCAAGATGATTTTACAAACCTATATGCCTGCTCAAAAATCACAGAATTATTAGAAGAAACGTTAGTTTAACCCTATGTATAATGCGTAAGCACACTTTATAATACAGTGCATTATACAGACTTTTCTTGGACGTCTCATGATAATCTTTTTTCTGCTAGTAATTAAATAGATATTAATGTAATACATTTAGTTTCATCTGAGGAAAAATTATGATGCTTGCCCAGAATTTTTACTTTATCTGGTGCCATATAAGTACAATACTTGTAACATGAAAAATTTTACAAAGTTTTTCATAGACTTAATTTATCTAATCTTTATTTTTGTTACAGCAGAATAACTTTAAATACTAACCACCACAAAGTAAAAAATAATTATTTTTAAAGTCCCTCTAATGATAAAGCTTTTATTATCACTGTCTCTTCTGTCTACTCTCCCACCCCAGAGCATAAGACCTATTCTGCATTCTGTTTGGTATTACAATGCTCCTTGTCAACACGAATTAACTCAAGAGGTGAACTGTTTGTTTTTCCTTGTGACTTCTTCAGGCAATAAATAGAAACCCAGAATAAATAAAATATGAAATACTTATGCTGGCAGGTCTATTGCCATGATTTATAGTTGATACAGATTTTGGTCTTATAGTAAAGTTCTATGTCAGAAATATTTTGTCAATAGCAATATTACACAAAGCATAATAATAGCAATATGATTGGAAAAAATGTATTAATGTATAGAAGCAGACTCTAGTTCATCAAGGAATATCATTGTAATACAATTTGGGTAAAGCATGTTTCAGTTTCATGTTTGTCAAAGAGAAGGGAGAACTCTTTGAGGTTCAACATTTTCCTGTTAGCACACATATATTTCATGTTCTTTGTTATGCTGCTTTCCATTACATTTATTTATGCTCTATTGTTCTTAAGAGAAAAATAATCTTCATGCAGAATTTTAGTTGATCTGACTTTTAAAAATAACATTCTGCTTTTTCTCTCTTATTCACTCTCTCGATATTATTTTCTTCTTACATAAAAATACTTCGAGTAAAACCACTGAGTTCGATTTTGACTTCTTGTATTACTATCAATTGTATTTTTAGCAGTTTTATTGAGGTTCAATTGACATACGGTGAACCGCAATATTTAAGGTGTACAATTTTATTTGTTTTAACAGATGTGTATAGCCATGGAGCCATCAACAATAATCAAGATAATGAACCCAGCTATAACCTCCAAAAGTTTCCTTGTGCCCTTTTATAATCTTTCCCTTTGATCCCTCTTCTACCCCCCACTCCTTCCTAACCCATCTCCAGGAAAACACTAATCTGCTTCCTGTGACTATACATTAGTTTTTATTTCCTATGATTTTATAAAATGCAGTCATATCATATGTACTTTTTTTTGTCTGTCTCCTTTCACTGAGCATATTATTTTGCAATCTGGCTATATTGTGTCATGCATCAATAGCTTCATTCTCTTTGTTGCTGAATAGTATTCCACAGTATGAACATACCACAATTTATTTATCCATTCACATGTTACTGGGCATTTGGGTTGATTTCAGTTTGGGGCTATATGAACCAAAGCTGCTATAAGTCGTTCCATGGACATATGCTTTTATTTTTCTTCCCAGATAAATACCTAGGCATTGGACAGCTGAATCACACTGAAGGTGTAGTTTTAATTTTTAACAAACTGCCAGAATATTCACTGAGACTGTTATAGAATTTGAAGAGTAATTAATATAATCAAAGTGATGGCTACTATACCTGTTGGAATTGTATGTCTTTTCATGTGGGGAAGAGGTGAGAAATTCATCAGTCAAAAGAATAGCTATAACTCAGGTGTATATATAGCATGACTTTGTTGTGGCATGAAAGTTCAAATGGAGATAGAAGGATGTATGCGGAAAGTGAGTAGCCAAGTTAGCAATTTATTACCTCTTGGTTCTAAATTCACCCTTATTTGCCTGTTCCTTGATAATGAGGGTGGGGTTTGTAAAAACTACTTTGTCCCCTAGTGCAATACATATTAATTCTGCCCAATAGAGGGCGCTGGATGGACATGAACAAGGAAGAGTTGTTTTCTTCCTGGTTCGTATGTGTTTTGTTCACTAGGCTCCTGGTGAGTACTCTTTCATGCTCACCATGTTCCTGGGGAGAACCCTTTCTCCAGTTGCCAGCTCCTATGCACAAGTGATTTATCTTGTACTGGGTTCCTTCAAGGACTAGATCTTTCTAGCCCTTGATTCTTGAGTACATACAGATTCCCTGCTGATAGACTCCTGCAGGTTGCAGCTTTTTCCTGTGCTCTTCTGCTGCACACTGTGGTTTCTCCCAAGTTGAGCACTTGTAGCACCAGCACCTAACTCTTGTAGAGTGTCTTTTCTTCACCTTTGGTAGTGCAGGAAGACCAATGATGTCTAGCAGCTCTCAGCTTCTAGCTGTATCTTCTCTGTAAATCTCACAATGGAATGCAACAAGCGAGGCATCTCCCTGTGAACAGACTCCCTCAGCACCCTCTCATGGCTCCTCCCTGGTGATGGCTTTCCCCAGCATCACAAATTTCCAACAAGTCCCACCAGAGAAGTACCTCCATGATTTCTCTGATATTTAGTGAACTGTTGCCACATCTTCTGAAATGAGGGTGGGTACAGGGGACTTGGATAGTGGCTTCTCCTTGGGTGCTCTGTCTCAGCCTTAGGAATGGCATCTGCTCCAAATATCTGCTATTGTACTCTTTAAAGTACTCTTTAACTATTACTAGCCAATCTCCCATTACTCTAATCCTCTGTTTAAAAAAAAAAAAATTATATTAACCTTTCTTATTCAATGTATTGTGTGATTTCTGTCTCCTTATTGCCCATGATTGATGCATACAGTTTCTTACAAAAACTGTTTTTAACTATTGATTCAAATGAGTTAAGACTTGACAATTTATTTTTTTGCAATTTCATGTAGCTTATATCTTGAATCTGGTAGTCATAACACTAGATAAGTTACTTTTTATGGTGATATTTGAGAGATGTTGAGATGTTTGCCTGTTTCCCAAATACCTCCTTTCCATCATCTAGCTGCTGGCTTGTGAAATGCCACACTGTCAACACCATTATTTTGGGTTAAAATGGTATCAATTATTAAAAGGGAAAACTCTTGGGGAGGCTTTGGACATTAGATTTTCTCAGGAATTCAAACCTTGGTGGAAATTTCTCTTTTAATCATTTCCACATTGTTGTCTCTATAAATTAGGTCCTGCCTGTTTAATCAATAATTTTATTTGCGTGGGGTTTGGGTGTACTTGTGTGTTTTGAGGTGAGGGGTAAAATTGGGAATGGAGAAGTAAGAGAGCACCACACAAGGTAAGACAAGCTCTGAAAAGAGGGAGAGAGTGTGCTAAAGAAAAAAAAAATTACTCTGTTTCACAATTTTAATCTACTTAGCCAGCATAACAATTAGAAGTTGTTTTAAATACTTGACATTTATTTATTTGTTTGGCAAGTAGTCATCCAGTGTTTACTGGACAGAGACAACTGGAAACAAAGGCACAGAGGGATCAATCCTTGTTCTTACAGAGCTCGCTATTCAGTACAGATCATACATTATCATATATTTTATATATAAAAGTGAACTGTGATGAGTTCCATAAGAAATATACACAAAATGCTAGGAGGGACTCAGAGGAGGAAAATCTTATTTCTTGCCGATGGGGGTGATAAAATGCAGATGCATTTGTTTCTCATTTAAGTTTTCTCTACCCAGAAGTTATTAGTCTTCATGGACATTTCACATTGTTCAAGCAGATGAATAAGACTTTCAAATTGTATTCAGCCCCCTGGACCCATCTTCTATCATCTGCTTACTATCCAGCCTTATCACACTATTTGCGGATTCTTCAAATATCCTATATTGTCCCTTGTGTCTCCTTACATATCTCTTTGCTTTGGCATATGTTTATATCTATGCTTAGAAAGCATTTTACCAGCTTCATATATTCCAAATGTCACCAGCTTTGGTAAATCTTCCTCAGTAGCCCACCTCCTTACACCCAATCCCCATATAGCATTTACTGCTGCCAAATAATATGACAAATACAGTAATATAATATCTACAAAATGTATGATAAATGGTGCATGCTTCAAGAATATAAAGATATATGCTCTACACATCTTTGTATCTGGCAGAATTTAATCAAGTGTCTGGATCATCTGGCCTTCAAAATATGCATCTACATTGAATGAAAAAGTGAACAATTTGACATTTAAAAATCTTCAGAAATTTTGTCACTAGAAGATGATCCAGTTTGCAAAAAATATATAGTACCATCTGTTTCCATTTTGAAACTACCTATTTTTTATAAATTAATGTTGTATAAATGGTTTATATTATGTAATTAATGTCAATATCTATGACCAGCAATTAGCAATGAGTCAGACTCTTGGTCACTGGTGTTATGTAAGACGGTCATATATTGGTTTAAATGAAAGTGTATGCTTTTATTTTTATTATAGTGATAATGCCTGCTGTGAAAAATATCAATTCTAGAAAATTAAGAGAAGAAACAAGACGACATGTTAGAAAGCTCCTGAAGATGTCTGGTTATAAGCTAATGATGGCTTAGTCTAGGGTATATATATCATTAATAGAAATTGATGAAGTAAGCATATATTTTAGAAGTAGATTCAAGCAGTCAAGGTGACTGTGGGATGGAATATGAAAAAGTGAGGGAAATACACAAAGCTAACTCATAGATTTTTGGCTCAAATAAAAGTGAAACGGACTGGGATGGTGAAGACTAGAAGAGGAGTGTCTGAGTGGGTTGGGACAACAAGATGTCCTTTAACTGTGTTAAGTTTAAAATGACTAAAACACATCCATGTGAAGACATCACAATGCAGCTACAAGTACCAGAGCAGATCTCAGAAAGAGCTGAGTTTTATGGATAGAGATACAAAACCTACCAGCATGTAGATGGGGTAGCTAAGACATTTACTGCTCACCAAATATCCTTGTGCTCCCCCAATTTACCAGCCTTCTTGAACTGAGGCAGGGCCATGTGATGAGTTCTGAAGAAAGACTTGGATTGAAAATAATATGTGTCATTCTCAGACCAAATCATTTAAGAGCCAATGTGTAACACATGAACTCTTTCTTTTGCTCTGGTGACCTAGATGACCATGTTTTCATAAGATGAACTAAAATATGGTAGAATGTTCCCCAGCCTGGTTTTCTGAATTACTATTAAGTTTTACATGTCTAGTAGAATTAAAATGAAGACATCAAGTGAATAGTTAAATATATGTTTACAGTTCAGAGTTGAGGTACAATCTAAAGGTACACATTTGGGAATCATCAACATAGAGATGTTTTTAAGTGCTGACAAAGATTCTTTGCTTGACCAAACTTTAATCAGGCTCCTGAATCTTCTCCTAGGCCCATGCACTTCCTTACAAATCTAGTTTTTGCAAAACCCCTGCTAAGTCAGTTTAATGAGATTACTTACGTTCAAAATCTGATGAGGTTTCTTTACTTTTACCATCCCTCAGGTGATATTTGATCACTCTGGTCTGTCTTCAGCAAAAATCCAGTTGGGTCACTTTAGCCAGAACCCCCCTTATCCTTGATGTTTCTTCTTAATAATTTTCCATCCAGTGACCCCCACCCTGCTTCTTAGCTATAAATTCCCACTGGCCCATCCTGTATTCTGAATTGAGCTCAATCTCTCTTCCCCACTGTAAAATCCCATTGTGATAGTCCCTATCTTATTGTGAGTCACCTAAATAAAGTCTGCCTTACCATCTTTAACAAGTGTCATTGAACAATTTTACTCCAGTAATACCCAGAATGAATGAGGTCAGGAAGTGAGTAAAGGTAAGAGAAAACAGATGCTATAAAAACTGAGCCCAGGGCTTCCCTGGTGGCCCAGTGGTTGAGAGTCTGCCTGCCGATGCAGGGGACATGGGTTCGTGCCCCAGTCCGGGAAGATCCCACGTGCCGCGGAGCGGCTGGGCCCGTGAGCCATGGCCGCTGAGCCTGTGTGTCCAGAGCCTGTGCTCCGCAACGGGAGAGGCCACAACGGTGAGAGGCCTGCGTACCACAAAAAAAAAAAAAAAAAAACAGAAAAAACAAAGCAAAAAAAACTGAGCCCAGAGACATTAAAAAAAAAAGGCCAAGATAAAGGGGAGGTACCAGTAAATGGACTGAGAAAGAATAATACTTAGATGAGAGGAAAAACCCAGAGTGTGGTATTCTGAAAGCTACATTTAGAAAACAATGTAAGTATGAGAAATCAACAAACTACTGCATATTGTTCATTTTTCAGGTAAAATTTAGACTTGAATTAACTATTGCATTTAGGAACATGGAGGGCATTTATGACTTTGAGACCCAAGTTCAGAACAGCAATGGGTATAAAAAACTAATTGTAGAAAATTCTAAAAAGTCTAGAAAGAGAGAAATTATATCCAAAGATTGAAGACAACAACTTCAGGGGATTTTTTTTCTGGAAAATAGAACAGATACATTGGTTATTACAAAGGTGGGGGTTTAGAGTTAATAGAGATTCTTTTAAGTTGGAAGAAATAACTGCATATTTTTATGCTTGTGAAAATAATTTGTTAGGAAGAGAAAAATGGATGATGGAGAAAATATAAAGTGATTGATTCCCCCCCCTATTTCCATCCTGAAGTAATGTCTCTGAGTAGCGAATGTATGATGTGATCCAGTGCATAGTAAGAATTGTCCTCTGAGAGTACCATGGAGAATTCATTGACTGTAACAGGAGAGAAGGCGGATTAGAGTGCTACAGATGCATTTTGACAAAGCAGTATTAGAATTACATTATCTTCTGACAGCTTCTATTTTCTCAGCAACATAGAAAGTAAGGTCGTCAGCTGACGATAAAGAAAGAGAAGAAGATATCTGAGAGACAGGGGAGAGGAGAAGGTGTAGACTAGCATTTTAGGAAATTGGGAGCATGAATATTCTAAGGAAGTGCAATAGTTGCTTGAAAATTTTGTTCAAAAGAGACCATAGATTCAGAAAATAGAGTAAACGTTGTCATTTTGCCATCATGAGAAAGGAGAGGCATTATCACCATCTAGGGCTGGAGATCATTGTACCATCTTAATTTGTAATTTGTAACAAATTACAAATGACTCCCTACAATTAAATTATTTAATAAAGTAATATTTTATGTCTAATTATTCCTAAACAAAAACATTTGATGAAGGGTTTTGCTTCACATATTCTTTTATAAGATAAGCTGACAGATGCTTTGACAATAAAACACATATATCCTTGTCATTGTATCAGAGGAAGAGACAGAGAGCAGAATTACATTCTAGTTCTTAAATGCTTTGGTCTAGAAGTGACATATGCCATTTCTACTCACAATCCATAGGCTAGAACTAGTCACATGTTTCTGATCAACTACAAGGGATAAATGTAAAAGAGTCCAAGGATAATTAGTGAATAATAATGTCTGTTCTCATCATTTCAGTTATTTAGCATATCAAAATTATGACTTCTTTTGTAGAGAAGTACAACTTTAAGATTCCTCAGAAAATGTCCATGAATATTCAGAACACACACCAGTAATTAGAAAAAGAACATCAAATTCTGAACACAATGTGAGTCTTTGTTGATTTAATGAACAAGCAGTTTGAGGCCTTTCTAAAATATATTATTACCATTTCTACTCGAGTGCCAAAGTCTATTTTCTGGGTTAAAACCCTCAAGGAATTAGGAATAGAGATTTCAACTCTATAACTTCAATAAGTAGAAATGGTGTGTAGTAATGTCTGATAGCATGAATATCAAACATGGGGTGAAGAATGAATGATCAGAAAGTAGCAATGAGGTACAAAGAAAACATCTGTTCCTCCTGTAAGCCAATGTAAAGAATCAGTGAGAAAATGGAGCATCGACCCTTGAGTAGAATTTACCAAAAGTCAGCTTTCACTTGAAGCAATTAATGAAAGGATCTCTCAGAAATAAAATAGAGCACATAGAGGATGTTAACAATGACTGACCAAGTTACTGAAGGCACAGCCAAAGGTCAATGGGATCAGAAGAGAAGACATACAGAATCAATGAGACCTAGAGTGAGGAGTAATATGGATGACCTGGGAGTCCTGTGGATTTTCAGGGTGACCTAATTAAACAAGGATAAAGAATCTAATGGGAATAGTTTTGGTAAGGCTGTGAGGATTGGTAGAGCAGAAGAGGTGGAGATTCTTCTCAGAAACATGGTGTCCACTTTTCAATTTGGTCAATAGTTGAGTGGAGTGATGATCTTATTAGAATACTCAGCACTCAGTGGTTTTTCTAGACTGTTTGGATGGAAGCTAAGGATATGTAAGTGACTTTTATTTTTCCTGGAGGAATTTAACATTAATTAAGGAGATAAGGCATTGAGGATGTGCCTTTTAAACAGAGACAAAAAAGCCAACCATGAAAACCAAAAGAAAAGATGTGGTCAAGTGAGGTAGAGAAAACGAAGAGAACAGTGTCACAAAAAGAATTAAGATACAAACGGTGTTTAAAGAAAGGAGTGGCAGACTGTGCTAAAATGATGCTGTGTGTATGTGTGTGTGTGTGTGTGTGTGTGTGTGTGTGTTAAAATACATTTTCATTCATTGTTTTTATGGCTGTAATAGATTCAAAATTGACTACTATTGTCCTTATTGAAGGAAGATAATTAGATGTTAATAAAATATTATTTCTTTTTATAATTCATTTGGTCATATTTTATATATACATAATGTATATATAAACTTTGTTCACTTTAACCTTATTTTTAAAAATAATTAATAAACTTTATTTTTAGTACAGTCTTAGATTTACCAAAAAATTGGGTACTACAGAGTTCCATATATCCTCCCCACCTCTAACTCCACTCCCATCCCCAGCATGCAATTTTCTCTATTACCTTTCATTAGTGTGGCACATTTGTTACAATAAATGAACCAATATTGATACATTAGTAATAACTAAAGTTTATAGTTTACATTAAGGTTCACCGTTCTTCTATGTGTTTTGACAGATGCATATTACATTATCATACAGAATATTTACAACATTCTAAAGATTTCCTATACTTTATCAATTCATCACTTTTCCCTCTCCCTAATCCCATAAAAACCACTGATAATTTTACTAGCCATACAGCTTTGACTTTTCTAAAACTTCACGACTGGAATCATGCAGTATATAGCCTTTTTTTTTTGAGGTATGCGGGCCCCTCACTTGTGGCCTCTCCCCTTGCGGAGCACAGGCTCCGGACGCTCAGGCTCAGTGGCCATGGCTCACGGCCCAGCCGCTTTCGCGGCATGTGGGATCCTCCCGGCCCAGGGCACGAACCCGCGTCCCCTGCATCGGCAGGCGGACTCTCAAACACTGTGCCACCAGGGAAGCCCCAGTACATAGCCTTTTAAGACTAGCTTCTTTCACTTAACAATATACATTTAAAGTTACTACACATGTTTTCCTAGCTTGATATTTTATTTCATTTTATCACCAAATAAAATTCCATTGTATGGTTGTACACAGTTTGATTATCCATTCATCTATTGAAAGACATCTTGGATGCCACCAATTTTTAGCAGTTATGAATGCCATAAACATTCACGTGAAGGTTTTTATGTGAACATAATTTTTTAGTTCAATTGGGTAAATACTATTGCTGTATTGTATGGTTAGGCTGAGATCATCTTTGTTAGAAACTGCCAAACTGTCTTCCAAAGTGATGGTATTATTTTGCATTCCCACCAGCAACAAACACAGTTCCTGCTACTCCACAACCTCATTAGCATTTGGCATTGTCAGTTTTTTGGATTTTAGTCATTCTAATAAGTGCATATTCATATGTCATTGTATTAATTTGCAAATCCCTAATGACATATGATGTTAAGTAACTTTTCATATGTTTATTTGCCATCTTTATATCATCTTTGGTGACATGTCTGTTCAGATGTTTGGTCCATTTTTTAAAGTGGATTGTTTTTATTGTTGAGTTTTGAGTTCTGTGTGTATGTAAGGATACAAGTCCTTTATCAAATATGTGTTTTGCTAATATGTGTTTTTGTTTCTCCCATTCTGTGGCTTGTATTGGGTTGACCAAAAAGTTCATTCGGGTTTTTCCCTACTATCTTATGCAAAAACCTGAACGAAATTTTTGGCCAGCCCAATATTTTGACTCACTTAACAATGTCTATTGCTGTGCAGAAATTTTTAAAAAATTGTAATGAAGTCTAACTTATCAGTTATTTTTCTTTCAGGATCACACTTCTGGTGTTGTCTCATCATCACCATCCAAGGTCATATCAATTTTCTATATTCCATGTTTTATTCTAGAAGTTTTATAGTTTTGAATTTTGGGTATAAATCCATTTGAATTACATTTTATGAAAGGTTTAAGTTCTATGTCTAGATTTATGTTATTCATATGATTATTCAATTAGTCTGGCATTTGTTGAAAAGACTATCCTTTCTCCATTGACTTGTTTTTACTCCTTTGTCAAAGATAAATTGACTTCATTTGTGTAAGTCTGTATGTGTGCTTTCTATTCTGTTCCATTAATTGATTTGTCAGTTCTTTTACCAACACTGCACTCTCTTGATTTCTGTAGTTTTAGATAAGTTGTAAAGTTGAGAATTGTCAGTGTTTCAGTGTCAGACTTTGTTCTTCCTCTTCAGTACCTGTCAACTATACTTGGTATTTTTCTATTCCATAAAAACTTTAGAATCAGTGTGTCAATATCCATAAAATAATGGGTATTTATTATCCATAGTCCCTTTCTCGGACTATGATCAGGACTACATTGAATGTATAGGTCATAAACATGGGATAGCACTCCATTTTGCATATGTTTTATTTTTTTCATTGGTGTGTTACAGTTTTCTGCATATATATATATTGTATTTATTTTATTAGATTTATGCCTATGTATTTGTCTCTTATTTAGTGTTTTTAATTTCAAGTTCTAATTGTTTACTGCTGGTACATAGGAAAGACATTGACTTTTATATATTAACCTTATATCCTGTAACCTTGCTATAGTCGTTTATTGGTTCCAGAAATTTTTATTGTTGTTCATTGTTTGTCAATTATTTGATATTTTCTGCATAGACAATCATGTCATTTACTAACAGAAACCTTTTTATTTTTCCTTCTCAATCTGTATACCTTTACTTCCTTTTCTGGCCCTATTTCATTAGCTAGAATTCCCAGGACAATGTTGAATGGGAGAGGTAAAGGGAGGCATCTTGCCTTATGTCTGACCTTGAAGGGAAAGATCCGTTTTCTCCCCACTACCATGAGGTCAACCATAGATTTTTTTGTAGATGTTCTTTTATCAAGTTGAGGAAGTTACCCTCTATTTCTAGTTTTCTGAGAGTCTTATGAATGTTAGGGTTTTGTCAATTGTTTTTCCTGAATTTATTGATGTGATCATATAGTATTTCTTCTTTAACCTAATCAAGAGGTGAATTACATTAACTGAATTTCAATGTTGAATCACCTTTGCATACCTGGAATAAATCCCATTTGCTTGTAGTGTTTAATTCTTTTTATATATGTTTCAATTCAATTTGCTAACATTTTAGTTTAGATTTTTGCATTTATGTTAATTAAAGATATTGGTCTGTAGTGTTCTTTTCTTGTAATGCTTTATTTTGCTTTGATATTAGTGTAATTTTGGCATCATGGAACGAGTTAAGAAATATTCTCTGTGCTTCTCTTTACTAGAAGAGATTGAAGAGAAGGGGAATAATTTCTTTCTCAAATGTTTGTTAGAATTTACCAGTGAAACCATAGGAATGATTCTTTCTTTTGTGGAAAGTTTCATTATCAATTTCATTAATTTCTATCAATTTCATTAATAGATATATGCCTATTTATGTATGTCTCATTGTGTGAGGGTATGGTAATTTGTGCCTTTAAAGGAATGATCTATTATTTAGGTTATAATTTGTGAACATAGAGTTTTATTGATTTTTTCAAAGAACAGCTTTTGGTATCATCAATTTCCTCTATTGATTCCTAGTTTTAAATTTCATTAATTTCTGCTCTAATTTATTTTTCTGCTTGTTTTTAACTTATATTGCCCTTCTTTCTTTAGTTGCCTCAGGTGGAAGCTTAGGGTATTGATTTATATCTTTTTCTTTTTAAATATATGCATATACTACTATAACTTTCCCTCCAGGCATCACAAACTTTTTGATAAGTTGTATTTTTGTTTTCATTTAATTCAAAATATTTAAAAAATTTCTCTTGAGACTTCTCTTTGAACTATGAGATATTTAGAAATGTGCTGCTTCAACTGAAAGCATTTGGGGATTTTTCAGATATATCTCTTATTGAATTCTAGCTTAAAGAGTTTAAATTAACTTAATCTTTAAGAATCTAAATGAACTTTGTTGTGGTCTAAATGCATTTTTTTATTATTTTCAATTGGTTAAGATGTGTTTTCTGGCTTAGAATGTGGTCTATCTTGATGAATCTTCATGGTGAACTTGAGAAAAATGTGATTCTAACGATAGATGAAGTATTCCATAAATATCAATTAAGTCCAGTTGATTAATGAGGCTGTTCAGTTCACTTACTGATTTTTCTGCCTACTGGCTCTGTTGATATTTAATAGAAGGATGAAATTTCCAAAAATAATCATAGGTTCATCTTTTTTTTCTTGCAGTTCTGTCAGTTTTCATCTCATGTTTATTCTCTGTTGTTAAGTGTACACACATAACATTATATATTTTTGGAAAATTGACCCCTTTTAACATTATGTAATGCTCCTTCTCATCCACAATATTTTTCCTTGCTTTAAAGTCTGCTTTGTTGAAAATTAATATGGTTACTCCAGCTTTCTTCTGATTAGTGTTAGCATGGTATATCTTTCTGCATCTCTTTACTTTTAATCTATTTGTCTTTATATAATAGGGTTTCTTCTAGACAACATATAGTTGGGTCTTTTTTTTTTTTTTAATTTACTGTGACTGTCTCATCTCTGTCTTTATTTGCTATATTTAGACTATTTTCATTAAAATTGATTATTGATAGTTGGACTAATATTTACCATATTTGTAACTGTTCTCTATTTGCTGCATTTTTATTTTTTTAATCTTTATTTTTCTTCCTTTTCTAGTTTTAAATGAGCATTCATTTAATTTCATTTTCTTTCCTCTTTTAGCATGTCAATTTTCTTTCTTTAAAAAAAAATTAGTAGATACTCTCGTTTGCAATACACATTTACAACTAATCTAAGTCCACTTTTAAGTAACACTGCATTATCATGGGTAGTGTATTTAGCTTATAACAGGTTATCCCCAATTCCTTCCTCTCATTTCACATAATATCTTCATCATTCATTTTACTTATCCTTATGCTACAATCACCCAAGACATTGTTGCTATCATTGCTTTAAACAAATAGTTACCTATCAAGTTGGCAGATAAAAAATGTTTAAAACTTTTCCTTCATTAATTTTTCTCTATTGTTCTTCCTTTCTGTATGTTGATATATTCTATGACATATTTGAATTGCTTCCTCTCCTCTAAATTATGAGTGGGCTATTAAAAAAAATCTTTAACCCCTCCACTGGCTCTTAAACCCTTTGATCACTGGTTAGGTGCTCATTTTCATGATTTCTGTCATTCTTTAAATAAATTTTACTCTTATAATAGCACTATTTTGTGTTTTTATTTTCCTTTTGAACAAAGATTACAAAATACAATTCCAAAATTTTATTTCTTCTAACCTTATTTTTAAATTTATAGATACATTTCTCTTTAAATTTTCATGGTTAAATATGACAACAACACTATAAAAGTTTTAAAACAAATTAAATATTCCAGAATGTGCAAGGTACTTTTCTTTGGTTGATCAGATTATTGGTGAGAGTAATTACCTTAAAAAAATTCCATGTATTTTCATAACTAGAAATCTAAGTCTCAAAATGCTGTGAACAAGTCTGCATAAGTGGTTGTTTGATCATTTTTTAAAATACTAAGCCAGTCATGCTACATTAAGAAATCAATTTAAGAAAAATCTGGTTGATTATGGTATTCTTTAATCTCCTACTACTAAAGCCGTCCCTTCTTCTCTGCTTAAGCTGACTCTTTTCCTGGGGTTTCCAAAAATGCCAGGTTGATTAATTGTCAACCTGGGGTTTTTCAGCGTGTTTGTGCACTGATATGGCTCAGCAGGA
>NW_006771578.1:0-10277 GCF_000442215.2 Lipotes vexillifer | reverse complement strand
AGGAATGCCTGAACAAAACATTAACATGAATAGTGGTGTGGGAATATTAAAGATTAAAAGTTGCATTTAATTTTCTAATCACTGGGAGGGCAATTTGTCCCTGGGATGCTTCCTTTAGCAGTTTGAAAATTTTGATTTGACATAGAATTGAACTTTGACCTTAAGATGGAAATTTTTAAAGTGCACTGATGTGCTGAATTATTATATAGATTTGTCTTGTTTTTTTTTTAAGTCAAAGTAAAAGGGATATTATAAAAGCAAATGAGATAATGTTTGTGAAAATATTTAGAAAAAATGCAGAAGAAATTTTTTTCCCTCCTTCTTGCCTATTATGGTCATAAGCATCACTTGGAGCCACCTCTACCATTGCCTCTTCCATAAAATGTCCTTTCAACTTTTACTGTGGGATAATTAATTACTGTATTTTCAGAGTTCCTGTGCCATATTGTGCATACATCTTTATATTATGTATTCCATTATATTATAATAAGCACATTGGGTCTTTCAGCTTAAGTATATCTCTGGTCCCCAGAAAATTAACTGCTGTGCAAAAAATCACAGTTGGAATAGTTAACATTTTTCAGCATTTTTTTTTTTTTTTTTTTTTACTTATGCTTTAGATGTATCACTCTAATCCTCATAACAGTCTTTTAGAAGTTTAGGGATATTAAGTCATATTAAGGATCATTGCAGTGATTGTTCAGTAATAACTCAAGTTGGGATTTAAATCCAGATCTGTCTTATTCGAAAGGCTGATTTTTCCCCAACATAGCATGTGGCCATACTTATAACAATATTAGAATTACTAATTCTTAAACACATAACAGGAAGTTAATAATAATGCTAGAGTTTTAGTTTATGCTCTGAGAATCTGAGGCCCTAACATTAAAAATATTTGAAAAAAGTAATGAGACAAACAACAAAACAGTGTGTATGTGAGCTCATGTTGGCTCCTGTAGCAAATAACCACCAAACTCAGTGGCTGTCAATAAGTGACTTTATTGCAAACTCACAGAGATAGTCCACAGAGCTTCCAAGCTGTTGATTTTTGGTGATACTCAAGCAGAGGATTATGCCCTGAGTCATTTGGGGTCTCAGGCTGATAGAGTTTGTGCCACACGCAATATGGTGTAACTTCCTGGATTTTCTTGGGCACTAGTCTTTCAGCTAGCACAAAAGAAAGAAGGTGGAGAATCACATATGGGACAGGATCCAAAGGGATGTATGTCATTTCTATTCCCTTCTGTTGGAAAGAACTCAGTAAAATAACCATAACTATCTGTGCAGGAGGCTAGAATACAGTCTGTGTGCTAGGAATATGAGGGAGAAACAGCTCTGACGAACATCTACTCAGTTCTACAACAGACTGATCTTCTAGTCACCAACATCCATTTCCCCACTAAGCACATTCTTATTAGCTCTCCAAAAGAGCAATCCATGGTTGTATCCAGTCAATGCATCTGACTCAGCATTTGCATTAGATCTCTTGAGAAACATCCCTTTCCAGTTCAATCCTCAAATCTGTGAAGTACCAGCAACCAAAATCAATATCAGCAAACTAGTCCTAATAAATCCTCAGTTTTGACATATGCAAGAGTTCGACTTCCTGAGTGATAAGTGATCTTTGTTCACATTTGCTTTTGATAAATTTCCAGTAAATTTATCAAAATTATAAGAGTTTCTGATTTCTCTCCAGATTAGAATCAAAATTGCAGTTAGTAGGTGGAACTTGGGCGAAAAAAGTAATAAAGAAGAAATTTGGGGAAAGTAACAAAAGCTACAAGGTAGAGAATGCAGACTCCAGCATTAAAAATGTAGTTATGGGGCTTCCCTGGTGGCGCAGTGGTTGAGAGTCCGCCTGCCAATGCAGGGGACATGGGTTCGTGCCCCAGTCTGGGAAGATCCCACATGCCGTGGAGCGGCTGGGCCCGTGAGCCATGGCCGCTGAGCCTGAGCGTCCAGAGTCTGTGCTCCGCAATGGGAGAGGACACAACAGTGAGATGCCCGCATACCGCAAAAAAAAAAAAATAAATAAGATTAGTTATTTTAAGTTGTTTGTCTAGACGGCTTCAGAAAACATATTCATCTCATTTTTATTACCCTGTTGATAGATATTTACAACCACCAAGGAATAGATCTACATTAAAATGGAGAGTAGAATATGTTCATGTTAACTACTTAATGTTCGTCAAGTCCTGTGTTAGAGACATTTCTTGTATCTTCCATTTAATCCTCAGAGTAAATACAATTGTTATATTTAATTATTATATTTTAACCTGAGGATTCAGGTGTTTTGGAACCTGAAGTTAAAACAAATTGTGTGGGCACACATGTTGCAGTTTGATTTTTCTTTTTATTTTTATGATTTCATTATGTTTATTTCACTGTAATCAGTTATCTTTCCAACAGCATAAAAAACGCTAGTATGTCTCCTATTTTATTTTATTAATTTAGTATTCTTTTATCATTTTTTTAACATCTTTGTTGGAGTATAATTGCTTTACAATGGTGTATTAGTTTCTGCTTTATAACAAAGTGAATCAGTTACACATATACATATGTTCCCATATCTCTTCCCTCTTGCGTCTCCCTCCCTCCCACCCTCCCTATCCCACCCCTCTAGGTGGTCACAAACCACCAAACTGATCTCCCTGTGCTATGTGGCTGTTCCCACTAGCTATCTATTTTATGTTTGGTAGTGTATATATGTCCATGCCTCTCTCTCACTTTGTCACAGCTTACCCTTCCCCTCCCCATATCCTCAAGTCCATTCTCTAGTAGGTCTGTGTTGTTATTCCCATCTTACCCCTAGGCTCTTCATGACCTTTTTTTTTTCTTACATTCCATATATCTGTGTTAGCATACGGTATTTTTTTTCCTCTTTCTGACTTACTTCACTCTGTATGACAGACTCTAGGTCCATCCACCTCACTACAAAGAACTCAATTTTGTTTCTTTTTATGGCTGAGTAATATTCCATTGTATATATGTGCCACATCTTCTTTATCCATTCATTTGTTGATGGACACTTAGGTTGCTTCCATGTCCTGGCTACTGTACATAGAGCTGCAATGAACAATGTGGTACAACACTCTTTGAATTATGGTTTTCTCAGGGTATATGCCCAGTAGTGTGATTGCTGGGTCATATGGTAATTCTATTTTTAGTTTTTTAAGGAACCTCCTTACTGTTCTCCATAGTAGCTGTATCAATTTACATTCCCAACAACAGCGCAAGAGGGTTCCCTTTTGTCCACACCCTCTCCAGCATTTATTATTTCTAGATTTTTTGATGATGGCCATTCTGACTTGTGTGAGATGATATCTCATTGTAGTTTTCATTTGCATTTCTCTAATGATTAATGATGTTGAGCATTCTTTCATGTGTTTGTTAGCAATCTGTATATCTTCTTTGGAGAAATGTCTATTTAGGTCTTCTGCCCATTTTTGGACTGGGTTGTTTGTTTTTTTGTTATTGAGCTGCATGAGCTCCTTGTAAATTTTGGAGATTAATCCTTTGTCAGTTGCTTCATTTGCAAATATTTTCTCCCATTCTGAGGGTTGTCTTTTTGTCTTGTTTATTGTTTCCTTTGCTGTGCAAAAGCTTTGAAGTTTCATTAGGTCCCATTTGTTTATTTTTGTTTTTATTTCCATATCTCTAGGAGGTGGGTCAAAAAGGATCTTGCTGTGATGTATGTCATGGCGTTTTCTGCCTCTGTTTTCCCCTAAGAGTTTGATAGTGTCTGGCCTTACATTTAGGTCTTTAATCCATTTTGAGTTTATTTTTCTGTATGATGTTAGGAAGAATGTGTATTCTGTTGTTTTTGGATGGAATGTCCTATAAATATCAATTAAGTCCATCTTGTTTAATGTATCATTTAAAGCTTGTGTTTCCTTATTTATTTTCATTTTGGATGATCTGTCCATTGGAGAAAGAGGGGTGTTATAGACCCTTACTATGAATGTGTTACTGTCGATTTCCCCTTTTATGGCTGTTAGTATTTGCCTTATGTATTGAGGTGCTCCTATGTTGGGTGCATAAATATTTACAATTGTTATATCTTCTTCTTGGATCAATCCCTTGATCATTATGTAGTGTCCTTCTTTGTCTCTTGTAACAGTCTTTATTTTAAAGTGTATTTTGTCTGATATGAGAATTGCTACTCCACCTTTCTTTTGATTGCCGTCTGCATGGAATATCATTTTCCATCCCCTCACTTTCAGCCTGTATGTGTCCCTAGGTCTGAAGTGTGTCTCGGAGACAGAATATATACAGGTGTCATTTTTGTAGCCATTCAGCCAGTCTGTGTCTTCTGGTGGGAGCATTTAATCCATTTACATTTAAGGTAATTATCGATATGTATGTTCCTATTCCCATTTTCTTAAGTGTTTCGGATTTGTTATTGTAGGTCTTTTCCTTCTCTCGTGTTTCTTGCCTAGAGAAGTCCCTTTAGCATTTGTTGTAAAGCTGGTTTGGTTGTGTTGAACTCTCTCAGCTTTCACTTGTCTGTAAAGGTTTTACTTTCTCCTTCAAGTCTGAATGAGATCCTTGCCGGGTAGAGTAATCTTGGTTGCAGGTTTTTCTCCTTCATCACTTTCAGTATGTCCTGCCACTCCCTTCTGGCTTGTAGAGTTTCTGCTGAGAGATCAGCTGTTAACCTTATGGGGATTCCCTTGTGTGTTGGTTGTTGTTTTTCCCTTGCTGCTTTTAATATGTTTTCTTTGTATTTAATTTTTGATAGTTTTATTAATATGTGTCATGGCGTGTTTCTCCTTGGATTTATCCTGTATGGGACTCTCTATGCTTCCTGGAGTTGATTAACTATTTCCTTTCCCATATTAGGGAAGTTTTCAACTATAATCCCTTCAAATATTTTCTCAGTCCCTTTCTTTTTCTCTTCTTCTGGAACCCCTATAATTCGAATGTTGGTGAGTTTAATGTTGTCCCAGAGGTCTCTGAGACTGTCCTCAGTTCTTTTCATTCTTTTTCCTTTATTCTGCTCTGCAGTAGTTTTTTCCACTATCTTATCTTCCAGGTCCCTTATCTGTTCTTCTGCCTCAGTTATTGTGCTATTGATCCCTTCTAGAGTATTTTTAATTTCATTTATTGTGTTGTTCATCACTGCTTGTTTCCTCTTTAGTTCTTCTAGGTCCTTGTTAAATGTTTCTTGCATTTTGTCTATTCTATTTCCAATATTTTGGATCACCTTTACTATCATTATTCTTTTTCAGGTAGACTGCCTATTTCCTCTTCATCTGTTAGGTCTGTTGGGTTTTTACCTTGCTTCTTCATCTGCTGTGTGTTTTTCTGTCTTCTCATTTTGCTTATCTTAACTGTGTTTGGGGTTTCCTTTTTGCAGGATGCAGGTTTGTAGTTCCCGTTGTTTTTGGTGTCTGTCCCCAATGGCTAAGGTTGGTTCAGTGGGTTGTGTAGGCTTCCTTGTAGAGGGGACTAGTGTCTGTGTTCTGGTGGATGAGGCTGGATCTTGTCTTTCTGGTGGGCAGGTCCATGTCTGGTGGTGTGTTTTGGGGTGTTTGCGGCCTTATTATGATTTTAGGCAGCCTCTCTGCTAATGGATGGGGCTGTGTTCCTGTCTTGCTACTTTTTTGGCATAGGGTGTCCAGCACTGTAGCTTGGTGGTTGTTGAGTAAAGCTGGGTATTGGCGTTGAGATGGAGATCTCTGGGAGATTTTTGCCATTTGATATTACGTGGAGCTGGGAGGTCTCTTGTGGACCAGTGTCCTGAACTTGGCTCTCCCACCTCAGAGGCACAGCACTGACTCCTGACTGCAGCACCAAGAGCCTTTCATCCACATGGCTCAGAATAAAATGGAGAAAAAGAAAGAAAGAAAGAAAAGAAAGAAAGAAAGAAAGAAAGAAAGAAAGAAAGAAAGAAAGAAAGAAAGAAAGAAAGAAAGAGAGAGAGAGAGAAAGAAAGAAAGAAAGAAAGAAAGAGAAAGAAAGAAAGAAAGAAAGAAAGAGGATAAAATAAAATAAAGTTATTAAAATAAAAAATAATTATTATGAAAAAATTTTCAAAAGTAAAAAAAAAGAAAAAAGAACGGACGGACAGAATCCTAGGACAAATGCTGAAATCAAAGCTATACAGACAAAATCTTCCACAGAAGCATACACATATACACTCACAAAAAGAGGAAAAGGGGAAAAAATAATATATCTTGCTCCCAAAGTCCACCTCCTCAATTTGGGATGGTTCGTTGTCTGTTCAGGTATTCCACAGATGCAGGGTACATCAAGTTGATTGTGGAGATTTAATCTGCTGCTCATGAGGCTGCTGGGAAAGATTTCCCTTTCTCTTCTTTGTTCGCACAGCTCCTAGAGTTCAGCTTTGGATTTGGCCCTGCCTCTGCGTGTAGGTCACCTGAGGGCGTGTGTTCTTTGCTCAGACAGGACAGGGTTAAAGGAGCAGCTGATTCGGGGGCTCTGGCTCACTCAGGCCGGGGGGAGGGAGGGGTACGGAGTGCGTGGCGGGCCTGTGACGGCAGAGGCCAGCGTGACATTGCACCAGCCTGAGGCACGCCATGCGTTCCCCTGGGTAAGTTGTCCCTGGATCCCAGAACCCTGGCAGTGGCGGGCTGCATAGGCTCCCGGGAGGGGAGGTGTGGAGAGTGACCTGTGCTTGCACACAGGCTTCTTGGTGGCGGCAGCAGCAGCCTTAGCATGTCATGCCCGTCTCTGGGGTCCGCGCTTTTAGCCACGGCTCGCGCCCGTCTCTGGAGCTCCTTTAAGCGGTTCTCTTAAATCTCCTCTCCTCGCGCACCAGGAAACAAAAAGGGAAGGAAAAATCTCTTGCTTCTTAGGCAGCTCCAGACTTTTTCCCGGACTCCCTCCCAGCTAGCCGTGGCACACTAGCCCCCTTCCGGCTGTGTTCACGCCGCCAACCCTAGTCTTCTCCCTGCATCCGACCAAAGCCCGAGCCTCAGCTCCCAGCCCCGCCCGCCCCAGCGGGTGAGCAGACAAGCCTCTCAGGCTTGGTGAGTGCTGGTTGGGACCGATCCTCTGTGCGGGAATCTCCCCGCTTTGCCCTCAGCACCCCTGTGGGCTGCACTCTTCTCCACGGCTCCGAAGATTCCTGCCTCCGTCACCCCCAGTCTCCGCCTGCGAAGGGGCTTCCTAGTGTGTGGAAACCTTTCCTCCTTCACAGCTCCCTCCCACTGGTGCAGGTCCCGTCCGTATTCTTTTGTCTCTGTTTATTCTTTTTTCTTTTGCCCTACCCAGGTACGTGGGGAGTTTCTTGTCTTTTGGGAGGTCTGAGGGCTTCTGCCAGCGTTCAGTAGGTGTTCTATAGGAGCAGTTCCACGTGTAGATGTATTTCTGATGTATCTCTGGGGAGGAAGGTGATCTCCGAGTCCTTCTCTTCTGCCATCTTCTCCTCTCTGATTTTTTTTTTTTTTTGTATACAGGAAAGATCTCATGCAAGAGAAAGAAACTGAAGCTTAATATTCTATAGCTTCATGGTAAGATGATCTCTGCCCATAGTAGAGTTGAGAAAAAAATGTCTTAGAAAAGTTAAATAATTTTCATAGTAATAAGTGGTAAAGCTGACATTCAAATCCATGTGCTTCTGAATCTATAGACCATGAGCTTTTAATTCAAAGTGATGACTAGAAAATTGATGTAAAAAAGTGGAGAATATGTGTCAGTCCTTGTAGGTCAAAGGAGATAGTGCTATATTTGTCATTCCTTTTAGCCCCTGGACCCAAATAACCTGCGAAGTTTGTGCAGAAATTCATAGAAATGGTGTCTTTACATTTCTTCTCTTGAAGAAGTCAATTTATATTTTTATTGGGAAAATTACAGCATTACATAATATTTATCTCTTTTCCTTTCTTTCTCCTCCCCTCAACTGAGAGCTCACCGAAAAAAGTTACTAAATCTTATTGATCTGTCTCCAATGCTTTGGACTGTGCTTGAAACATGCTCTTGTTTTTTTTAGATCTCCTGAGATTTCAGGTCCAGTGGCTGATTAGTTCCATTATAAATTAAGCACAAAACTGTGTCTTCCTTTGCAATACATATCATCCATAAAGAAATCTTCAGTGCTTTGAAAAGAACCTCATCATCTTTGTGAAAATGGATTTTCATTCCTTCATTCTACAGTTTATTTCACTCAAACACCTACCAATTTTACCTTGTTACTTCATAAAATATTTTGGGTTCTCTTTTCCTCCTCCTAACCTCCAAAGTCAGTGAATTAGTGTTTTATTTTGTTTTAATTTCTATGAAAGATTCTTCATAATATACTATATGAATTATTTTTTAACATATAAACTCATTCACTTATAAAACTCCTAGTTTCTGAAGCACTCTTTATTACAAAGGAAGGATCTCAGAAAAAGGCAAATTAATGATGATAATTTGTATTATTGGGAAATAGATAGTACTGATACTGTTTTCATTGTGTATTCCAACTAATTACTCCTAGACCTGGAAGTGATAGAATTAAAATTAACTTACATTTATTATTTTAATTTTAGAAAACAAATGTTGGTGTATTACATAATCTGCAAATACACAGCATTTTTTGCTCAAAACAATCAGCTTAAATTATCAGATGGAATATTCCAAATGAATTTTACATAATTACAAAAAACACACTTTATTAACATTTTACTAGACCATGATGAGTTTTACAATTTGATATGATATGATACATGCTACAGACTACAAGGATTGTCTCCAAAGATTCTGAAATGCAAAATAGACAAGAATGTTAAAACAACTACTAAAGACTAAAATGACCTCTGACACAGCCTATGAAATATACAATGGTATCAAATTCGCTAAGTGAAGTAGGGAAATATTTTTAAAATATTGCTTTGTTGCAAGAATATGATGACTTAACAATGAATACATCAAATTGCTGTCAGACTGATTTGGATGATAATAAAATCCTCCTTTGATGTAGCAACCATCTACCAATTACTGATTTTTAAAATAATACATGAATTGACCACTTTTGTGTAATATTTTCTACAGTTATTTATCTTATATGTTACTTTTCATGTCACTTTATTAATGAATCAAATAATACTTCTTATAATACCTTCAAATTAAAATAACTTATGTTGAGGTATGGAAGGAATATCTACAATGTCTTTGGAAACAATCATTAAAATTTTCTAAAGAAATAAAGTCCCCTAAGATTACTAATTTAAAAATATTAAGTGAGACAATATGGAAACTAAGGGTGAATAATCTGTTATATTAATTACACATTTAAGTTTTATTAAACACATCTAAAATTACCTAAATCATTTGACCTGAACATTAAAAAAATGTAACTGTATATTAGAGTGGGTATGAAAGACCTATTTCACAAAGTCATTAAGAACAGTTATTTACGGGAACAAAGTTCTTTCAAGAAACCTCTTGACATATCTCCACTGTTGTTGGTTTTCTAATGGAGGATGGCTTATGGACTTAACACAACATCTAAATCCATATGAGTTTAAGGTTTCTTGCATCTCCATTTCATTTTAGTCTGTGTTCAACAGTTAATTTCCTTAAGATATCTTCTCTGATGACTGTATCAAAAATGGACCTCCTGTCACAAGCAGCTTTACTTTTCTTCACAGTACTCATTACACATCCTCATGTTTTCTTATATATAATTATTCAATTTTCAAATATTTATTTGTTTACTAAGTTGTCATCTACATCCTTCATTATAATGTAAGCTCAAAGAGTCAGAGAGTGTTTATTATTTTCTCTTCAATGTCTTCAATATCTGGCTCACTAAAGGCACTCAATAAATATTTGTTGTCAAAATGAATATATTTGAATGTCAAATAACTATGTACCTTATCATAAGTATGTTTTAAGTAAAACATACAAATCAAAAAGAAGATATTCATTAATCAGAGGTCTGATAAATGAATAAGCCTGAGAAAAGCCACCTATATTGATGCAATTGCACTCAAGTCTCCTACCTAGGAGAACCCTAGATTGGAATACTTAGGTCATTAGAGAGTGAGAAAAGGGGCAGAGATTGCTGGCATCATTTGAAAGTCTATAATAAGACAGCTAATATACTCTCCCTTCTCTACTACTCCCTTAGGGGAAACAGTTTGCATAAAAATATTTATCACCAGAACAAAAAATAAAGAAAATTACATTCTCTCCTCAAAGATGGAACACACAATCTGGAGTTTAACTAGATGACATAGGGCTTGGTGTCTCAGTGTAAAGCCATTTGCATTTCATAATTTTGCAGCCCTTGGGCTACTGGTTTGTTCTTTTTTTTTTTTTTTCGG
>NW_006771577.1:0-424 GCF_000442215.2 Lipotes vexillifer | reverse complement strand
GTCTTTCTGGAGGGCAGGTGTTATTGAATAACAGCCTCACAGGCCTTGCGATTATTCAGGGCTACTCAGCAGGCTTTTCCACGTTGTAGTTACAGGAAAAGGCCACAAGGCGGCAGCATTTCTTCTTGCCCAAGTTTGTCTGTCTTTTTTTTTTTTTCTTTTTTCCGTTTCAACTTAATTTTTATGTTATATGGGAGTAGAGTTGATTTTCACTGACGTATTTTGGGTTTACCTGTTCAGCAGCGTCATTCTCTCATACAGAGATGTCTATCTAGTCTTTTTCGGGTTGGTTTTCCACAAGGTGATTGTAGTGTGTTGAGTAGAGCTCCTTAAACTATTCATAAGGTCCTTTTGGATGATGTACGATCCATAATAGTGTTTATACTCCAATCCCAATCTCAACATATATCCCTCACCCCACCTT
>NW_006771576.1:0-387 GCF_000442215.2 Lipotes vexillifer | reverse complement strand
TCCCTACAAGAAGTATATTCTAGACCCAGTACTGGGTAACAACATATAATATGGCTTATTCAGGGCATATTCAACTCCATCATCTGCTGATGTTTTCAAAAATTTCCTTTACATGAAAATTAACAGTGTTCACAGTGTTATTAATTGAAATCAAATTAATATAAGCAAATTATAATTTTTATGAAATTAATATTTCTTATTTTTCTTAAATAAAAACTTGGCAGATCTTAACTTGCTACATTTTTCAGAGAAGATGAGCAATTATTACTCAAGGCTGTGGAAAGAGATGGCTTGTTTATGTAGCACTGTTTTGTTTTTGTTTTGTTATTTTTTAACATCTTTATTGGGGTATAATTGCTTTACAATGGTGTGTTAGTTTCTTCTTTA
>NW_006771575.1:0-856 GCF_000442215.2 Lipotes vexillifer | reverse complement strand
GTGAGCTGTGTTAAAATTTCCCACTGTGACTCTGAATTTGACCATGCTCTATTTCTGTTAGATCTTGCTTTGCATATTTTGGCTCTATTTTAGGACATGCATACAAATTTAGAATTTTGTATTAATATCTTCTGATTGCATTGCACCTGTTATCATAAGGAAATCTCCCTCTTTCTCTTGTAATGTTTTATTCTTTAAAGTGTACCTTTTCTTTTACTGATGTGGTTATACCAGCTTTCTTTAGGTTAATGTGGAGAAGGTATACATTTTGCCATTTTTTTTATTTTCAGACTTTCCTGATGATTAAATTTTGCATGTGTCTCTTTTAAGGAGCATTTGATGGAAGGTTTCTTGTCCAGTCTGATAATATCTGTCTTTCTATTTGGAATATTTAGCCTGAATCTTTTTAGGTAAAAATAGATGTAATTTGGTTTATGTATATCATGTTACTGTATATTTATTTTTGCCTCTTCTAAGTTCCTTTTCCTTTCCTTTCCTTTGAAAGGGTTAATATTTTGTAACTGTTAAATTGTCACCTCGTGTGGCTATCTAGTTAAACATTCTTTTGCCATTCTGGTGGTGCTTACCCTTAAGATTACAATGTACATTTTTGCCTTGTCACTGTCTCATATTAGTTAATTATCCCTTTAGAACTCCTCAGACAATTATGGGACCTTGAGACACTTTGATTCCATATACTCCCTCCAAATTTATTGTCATGCATTTTCCTTCTCTATATATTTAAATCCCCAGAAGAAATTACTATCATTGTGTTATATAGTCAACGCTCATTTAAATTTGCCTACATATTCACAAATGTCATTAGTCTTTCTTTCCTGTATCTATGTGCCTCCAC
>NW_006771574.1:0-232 GCF_000442215.2 Lipotes vexillifer | reverse complement strand
GTGAATTCTATCAAACATTTAGAGAAGAGCTAACACCCATCCGTCTCAAACTCTTCCAAAAAACTGCAGAGGGAGGAACACTCCCAAATTTGTTCTATGAAGCCACCATCACCCTGACACCAAAACCAGACAAGGATGTCAGAAAGAAAGAAAACTACAGGCCAATGTGACTGATGAACATAGATGCAAAAATCCTCCACAAAATGCTAGCAAACAGAATCCAACAGCACAT
>NW_006771572.1:0-2863 GCF_000442215.2 Lipotes vexillifer | reverse complement strand
GGGAAAGAGGATATAAAGTGGTAGATTGGAACTGGACAGGATGATCACAGAGGGCTTCACTGAGAAGGTAATTTCTGATTAAATATTTGAAGGAAGTGAGGGATATAGAAGGAAGAGAACTCCAAAGGACAGATCAAATGCAAAGACCCATTAAGTGAGGATGTGTGGCTAGAGAGGACCAGGGGAGAATAGGTAGGAGATAAGGTCAGAGACATAAGTGGTAAAGAGGTAAATCCCAGATCATGTAGGGACTTGTAGTCAGAGTAAAAACTTTTATTCTGAAAAGATGGGAAGCCACTGGAGGATTCTGAGCAGAGGAGTGACATATTCTGACTTACATTTTTTAACCAGATCACTCTGGGTGCTTCATTGAGGACAGACTGCCTATGGAGAGACAAAAGCAGAAGCAGGGAGACCAGAGAGGCCAGTGCAATAATCTACATGGGAAATCATGGTGGCTTCTTCCAGAGTGGTTGAAATAGGGGTATGGTGAGAAACAGCCAAGTTCTAGGTATGTTTTGAAGGCACAGCCTATAGGACTTGCTAATAGACAGTATGTGTATTGTGAGAGAAGCAGGAATCAAAGATGACACTAAACTTTTTGGCCTGAGCAACTAAAGAATGAAGGTGCCATTAACTAAGAGGGTAAAGACTGCAGGAGAAACTGCAATATGCAATTTTTTGATATATAATGACTTCCTTCCAGCCTTGTAAAATTTGTCTAGAGAAAGAAAGTCCACTGCTGTTAAAAGTTAGAAGGTGCACTACGCAAAGATCTGACTTGGTCTTGGTGTTGGATATATATCCCTACTATGGAGGAAAACACCATTAAAATGTCAGACTGTATAGTTAACATCTCTGGTTCTGACTCCATGCTTAAACTGAGAAAATTATAATTTGATTTCCTATGTATCTGATCTACTTGAAAAAAGGAATCTAAGCCCTCCTGTATTTATTAAATTAGTTGCTATCCTCCTTTTAAACACTAGTTTCATCAGCCTAGCTAATATGAGTTTGTCCCTTACTATCCGGATGAATCAAGCTTCTGAACTTAACAGGCAGAGGATTACGATGTGAATGGTGGTTCTCGAGTTGCACAATAATTATTGGGAAGCTTATTAAAAATAGATTCCTGAGCACTGGTCCCCGCAAATTCTGATTCAGCTGGTCTAGGAAAGAACCCAGAAATCTTCCTTTTGAAAGAAACACATAAGCAATTCTGCTGTAGGCAATAATGTTCTGAGGTTCTTAAGAAGACAAACAGTGCTCTTCTGAAGTCATGTTTCTCAACACTTTGAGTTTATAGCACTTTTTAAATACTAGAATTCTTAGTGACATATTTGTAGATGCTCAAAAGGGCACTATGCAAATTTGGTAGTAATTTTTTTTTCCCTCGCTGCGGGATCTTAGTTCCTGGAACAGGGATTGAACCCCGGCCCATGGCAGTGTAAGTGCAGAGTCCTAATCACTGGACCGCCAGGGCATTCCCCAAATTTGGTAGTAATTATAATGCAGTCATCACCAGAAAATATCAATATTTCAGTGTCTATACAAGCATCCACATCACTATACCATTAAACTTGACTGCAGTTTAGGATTATGTCATTATTTCAGTAGAATTGTTTTCTATCTCAATTCACTACCTACTATCTACTCAAAGGAATCAAAGTGGGTAAAGGCACAGGTCTGGAAGTAGATTACCAGCAGATTGCATCTGCTCTACTATTACTAGTTCTGGACACTTGGTTATATATTTTTTAACCTGAAATGTGCCTCAGTTTACTCAACTTAAAATGGGGTAAGCAGCCTATAGGGATATTTTGAGATGAATACATTTTAATGCATAAAGTATCTAGCACATTATAAGCACTTAAATGTAACCTAGATGCAAAACAAAGAATTCACAAGGCAAAGTTCTCTCATGTTCCAATAAACCCACCACCTTTCTTTAGTGCAGCCTGGTATCATGCTGTCTTCCTGTTTATACATTATATATATCACAACCTACACATCAAATGATCCACTCAAGTGAACATTCCATCTCCAGAGACACTGCCCTAACAATATACATGTGCAGTTATAGCAAAGATAAATTTTACATGCTGCTCAAAATTTAGTAGTATGAAGATGGTAAATCAGTGAAAATATAGAAAGAAAAGGGGAGGCTGGAGGCAAAGAGAACAATTAAGAATGTTGTTAAAAATAATCCAAGCATAAGAAAAGGTCCTGTATGAAGAAAATGGTAATAGGAACGTGGACAGGTTAGACATATTGTTCAATGAAAAGTATACTTACCTATTTGAAAATAATAAAATAGAAATAAATACATAAAATAAAATAGAAAAGAAACTGGTAACATTGGCTGCCGCTCAAGGGAACTGGGTGGCTGGAAAATGGGTGGGAGGGGACTTTTTACTCATGTCCTTTCCTACCATTTTAAGCATGTGATTATAGTTCCTATATACTCAAAATAATTTTTTAAAAAAGACTAATGGAAATGGAGGAAGGGAACCTAATGATAGGAAGAAGAATTTACAGGACTGAAATACTAATTGAACATGAGAGGAGAGGTTAAGGATGAAAAAAGATGATGGCAGTGTTCCGACCCTATGTGACTAAAAGAGAATAATGGTGGGATGAGCAGAAATGCAGAGGTTGGCAGGAGGTTCTGATAAAGGGAGAAGGGAAAATAGTAGTAAGTACATATTAAAATTATCACCTTCAGAAACCCGTAAGTAGTCAAACTGTCTATCAAAAATGATCACGACTGGGCTTCCCTGGTGGCGCAGTGGTTGAGAGTCAGCCTGCCGATGCAGGGGACATGGGTTCATGCCCCAGTCCGGGAAGATCCCACATGCTGCGG
>NW_006771571.1:0-291 GCF_000442215.2 Lipotes vexillifer | reverse complement strand
GGTTAGAGTTAGGGAACGGTGACTCTTTAGGGTACAGGTTAGGGTACGACAACGTTTTAGGGTCAGCGTATGTGTTAGAGCAAGGGTTAGCGTTAGTGTAGTGGTTAGGATTAGGGCAAGGGTTAGGGTCAGCCTTTGGGTAAGGATTAGGTTTATGGTAAGGGTTAGGGAACGGGCATGATTTAGGGTACAGATTAGGGTACGACAACGTTTTAGGTTTAGCCTACATGTTACAGCACGGGTTAGTGATAGTGTACGGGTTAGGATTAGGGCACAGGTTAGGGTAAGGCT
>NW_006771570.1:0-2953 GCF_000442215.2 Lipotes vexillifer | reverse complement strand
GGAGCCTGTTGCTCCGCAACGGGAGAGGCCACAACAGTGAGAGGCCCGTGTACTGCAAAAAAATTTTAAAAATAAAAAAATAAAAGACCCACTATTGCTCCATGTTCTTGTCAGCCATTATTAGTGTCAGGCTTTTAATTTTCACCAATTGAGTGAGTATGTCATAGTATTGCATTGTGGGTTTAATTTGCATTTCCTAATTACTAACTACTAATGAGGTTAAACAGCTTTCATATATTTTTTATCTATTTGGGATGTACAATTTTGTGGAGTAACTATTCAAGTTTCTAGCCTTTTCTATTGTATTTTCTATCTTTTTTCTTATTGATTTGTAGAAGTTATTTATTCATTTTGGAAAGTAGCCCTTTTTCTAGTAAATTTATTGCAGATATCTACTCCCACTCTGTGACTTATCTTTTCATCTTATGGTATTTTCTGATGAAGAGAATTTCTTAATTTTAAAGCATTCAAACTCGTCAATACTTTCTTTTATGGTTAGAGCTTCACGTGTCTTTTTTTAATTAATTAATTTTATTTTTGGTTGCATTGGGTCTTTGTTGCTGTGCGCAGGCTTTCTCTAGTTGCAAAGAGCGGAGGCTACTCTTTGTTGTGGTGCACGTGCTTCTCATCGCGGTGGCTTCTCTTGTTGCGGAGCACAGGCTGTAGGCGTGTGGGCTTCAGTAGTTGTGGCGCCCAGGCTCAGTAGTTGTGGCTCGCAGGCTCAGTAGTTGTGGTGCACGAGTTTAGCTGCAACGCAGCATGTGGGATCTTCCGGGACCAGGACTCGAACCCTTGTCCCCTGCATTGGCAAGCAGATTCCTAACCACTGCGCCACCAGGGAAGCCCCCCTCAAGCAGTTCTTGACTTTAGGTTTCAGGTGCATGTTTCATAACTCAGTCAGGCTAGTGGGCAAATCAGGAGTGGTGCCTTGGACACTCTGTATTTCCTAATTTCGTGCTTCCCAATCTTTTTCTTTTCATGGTACTCAGAAACTGGTATTTAGGGCACACTGTCATAAATGGATAGGCGGTTCACGGCCAAAGACAATCTGTCTTGAGGCTCTGCTGCACTAGTCTTTGCGTGGCTGTCCTGAGGACTAAGGAGGGCAATACCTCAGGACCCATAGAACCCAGAAGGGGCACACCTGTGTGCAGTGGCACATAATTTAGGAAGCTGTTTCCTAACTCTTCCCTTCTTTTCCCTCCCTAGCTCATGGTTCTCCCCTTTTAAGCTCTTCCCCATTTGGGAGTCATTCCCGCAAACCTACCCCAACCCCTGTCCTTGGGATGTATGTCTTCTCCCCACAGGAAAATGGAGTCCCCACTCCCCCAGTTGCTTGAATCCTGCAAAACCAGCTATTCTGGCTTCCACTGATTATCAATGAATATCTCCTGGTTTCTCTTGGCAATGCAGGCTGGGAGGGGTGAGTTTTGTCCCACTGATGAACATAGGAAAAAACATTGTGTGCTTCTACCTGGTTTTAAAGCTGTTTCTTTTTTCCTTAAAAGTACCTAAAATTGGGTATTCCCTGGAGGTCCAGTGGTTAGGACTCTGTGCTTTCACTGCCGAGGGCGCAGGTTCAATCCCTGGTCGGGGAACTAAGATCCCACAAGCCGCATAGTGCGGCCAAAGGGAAAAAAAAAAAAAACCTAAAATCACAGGCAACTCTCTTCTGCTTCACAGTGAGCCTTGGAGCAGAGCAGCCTTCAGCACACTAAGAGAGGATCTCTCAAATGAGGGTTTATATCTATAAGCAGATATATTTATAGTAGCAAACTCCTATGCAGCTTCTGCCTATAATAGGATTCATGCAC
This sequence comes from Lipotes vexillifer, assembly GCF_000442215.2. Classification (NCBI taxonomy): domain Eukaryota; kingdom Metazoa; phylum Chordata; class Mammalia; order Artiodactyla; family Lipotidae; genus Lipotes; species Lipotes vexillifer. The sequence continues at coordinate 1,139 of NW_006771570.1, read as the reverse complement.
ATACATACATCAGCCTGTGAGCCAGGAGACAGACCACACTCACACCTGAGCCCATGCCCACAGAATGGCTCAGAACACAAGGAGACACCACATGACCAGGCCAACTCCTATCCTTATCCCATGGCTCAGCAAACAGGAGGGAGCCATAGTCTACATGGTCTGCATCAGGGCCAACACAGGCACCACCAGGAGACAGTGTCTCACTAAGACTGGGCCTGTGCCTTCTATATATATATGCCAAGTGTGCCATGGGAAAGCCAGGCCTGAGGCCCAAACACTCACCCTTGCTGTAACATGACAAACACCATGGCGGCCACTGCTGAGAACAGAGCCCATGCACATCCACTGCACAGCACATGCAAACCAAGCTGCTATTCCACAGAACCATTCACAGGCCAAGAATCAGAACAGAATGTGATACCCCCAGGCAGACAGAATCATCATATCATCATTGATCATACAACAAGGAATCCGCACTCATATTAGGGTTTCTGTAGTGTCCACTATTCAGCACCAAAGGTTGCTTTTCCAGCTGTACCTGGTTGGGGGATCGGGCACTGCATGCCAGCTTCCTCCGTGAAACTCTCTCTTCCCTCAGGTCCCTGGATTCTGCTCCTGCCTCTCCCCACTTCTCTGCACAACCCTTGTGCCATCCCATGCCCCCATGGATGCTGTCCTCTGGGCCCCTGAGGACCTCCCCGCTTCTTTGCACAACCCTCAGGTGTCCCTCCGCAAGAAGCTCTGGCAGATCCAGCCCGCAGCCCCTGGACTCGCCTCTCCAGTACAGTGTGACCGGCATTCAGGGCAAACATCTCTCCCCCTCTAGATCTTAGGTCCTCGCAGGCAGGAGCACCCTGTTTCTCACCTCTGGGTCCTCACCACAGGGCTTGGCGCTGGGCTCTGAGCCAGGGCTTGGTAAAACCGGGCAGCTCTGGAGCTGGAGGCCTGCGTGTTTGGAAGCATGGGCAGCAGCGGGGGCCCTGAGCAGGATCCCTGGGCTCCCCGGAGCGGAGGCGGGGAGGGGAGGCGCCGCCAGCGAGTGGCAGCAAGGGCCACCTCTAATAACCCCGGTAGGGCTCAGTAATGTTTGCTGAATCAGCTGACAGGCGTCGGTGCAGACTTAGCCATCATGAGAGGCC
>NW_006771569.1:0-281 GCF_000442215.2 Lipotes vexillifer | reverse complement strand
CTCAAGAAACAAGAAACATCTCAAATAAACAACCTAACCTTACACATAAAGCAATTAGAGAAAAAAGAACAAAAAAACCCCCAAAGTTAGCAGAAGGAAAGAAATTATAAATATCAGATCAGAAGTAAATGAAAAAGAAATGAAGGAAACGATAGCAAACATCAATAAAGCTAAAAGCTGGTCTTTGAGAAGATAAACAAAATTGATAAATCATTAAGCAGACTCATCAAGAAAAAAAGGGAGAAGACTCAAATCAATAGAATAAGAAATGAAAAAGGAGA
>NW_006771568.1:0-352 GCF_000442215.2 Lipotes vexillifer | reverse complement strand
CGAACCCGTGTTCCCTGCATCGGCAGGCGGACTCTCAACCACTGCGCCACCGGGGAAGCCCCGATAATGTTTGATTTACATATCAGTACATCAGGAAATGATTATCACAATAAGTTTAGTGAACACCCATTATCTCATATAGATACAAAATTTTTAAAAATAGAAAAAACTAATTTTCTTTGTGATGAGAACTTTAAGATTTAGTTTTTAACAACTTTCATATATAACATGCAGCAGTGTTAATTATATTTATCATATTGTACATGACATCCCTAGTGCTTATTTATCTTATAACTGGAAGTCTGTACCTTTTGACTGACTTCATCCAATCCCCCCTCCCCCCCCCACCCCC
>NW_006771567.1:0-292 GCF_000442215.2 Lipotes vexillifer | reverse complement strand
AATAGACTTTAAAACAAAGACTATTACAAGATAAGAAGAAGGACACTATATAATGATCAAGAGATCAATCCAAGAAGAAGATATGACAAATGTAAATAATTTTGCACCCAACATAGGAGCACCTCAGTAAACAAGGCAAATGCTAACAGCCATAAAACGGGAAATCAACAGTAACACAATCATAATAAGGGATGATAACACCCCACTTTCACCAATGGACAGCTCATCTAAAATGAAAATAAATAAGGAAACACAAGCTTTAAATGATACATTAAAAAAGATGGACTTAATT
>NW_006771566.1:805383-806641 GCF_000442215.2 Lipotes vexillifer | reverse complement strand
TTTTTTTTTTTTTTTTTTTTTTTTGGCTGCGTTGGGTCTTTGTTGCTATGCGCTGGCTTTCTCTAGTTGCGGCTAGTGGGGATTACCTTTCGTTGCAGTGTGTGGGCTTCTCACTGTGGTGGCTTCTCTTGTTGCAGATCATGGGTTCCAGGCACTTGGGCTTCAGTAGTTGTGGCTCACAGGCTCTATAGTGCAGGCTCAGTAGTGTGGCACACAGGCTTAGTTGCTCCACGGCAAGTGGAATCTTCCCCGACCAGTGCTCAAACACATGTCCCCTGCACTAGCAGGCAGATTCTTAACTGCTGTGCCACAAGGAAGTCCCTCCATAAGCTTTTTGATAGAGTATATTCTGAAGCTATTTACTTTCTGCCAATTCAATAAATGAAATAATTAATAATATATATTATATTTTACATTATATATTACATATGTTATTAATAATATGTATATATTTCTCTTATTTTTGAGTGCAATATTTTCCTAAGTTTAAGGGTAATTTGTATATCTTTTTTCTGTGAAATATACATGCCTGCTTCTCATTATTTTATAGGGCTTGTGGTTTTATTCTTTAACTCTTTATGTATTATAGATATTATCCCTTTACTCATTATATAAATTGTAAATATTTTCCCTGTTTATCATTTAACTTTTCACTTTACTCACATTGTTTAATTTCCATGTAAATTATTTTTAATGATTTGTACTTAAATTCATGATTAAAATAATTAAATGTGGACTTTTAATTAAAAGGCCTTTCCCCACATCTTGGTTATAAACTGTTCCCCTGTGTTTTCTCCTGGTAGTTATACATTTTATTTTTAACCTTAATTATACATACATGTGTAGTTTATTCTTGTGTACAGTGTGAGGTTTGGATCTTATTTTATTACTTTTTAATGGTTATAGAATTGTTCCAATACTACTATCTAAAAACATGTTTCTCCAATTTATTTGAAACTTTAGTACATACCAAATAATTTATATATAATTGAACCTATTTGTAGTTCTGTTCCACTGGCCTGTCAATTCATGTTCCAGGAACACATTGGTTTAATTATAGGAAATTTTTAATATATGTTAATATATAACAATGCTAGCCTCTATTCCTTGCTGTACTTTTTCAGGTCTTTCCTAGATATTCTTCCAGGTTTATGTTTTGATATAATCTTTAGAATCACTCTATCTAGCTCCAAACACAAACAATGTTTTGATATTTTTATTAAATTTGTGTTAAATGTAGATATTAAGGTTGGGAGAA
>NW_006771566.1:800293-805373 GCF_000442215.2 Lipotes vexillifer | reverse complement strand
GGGAAAGAGCATGGGTTTCTTCTATTCAAGTTTGTATATCCATCTTTCTGTAGTTTTGATATTTTCCTCATATAGGCTTTACTTCACTTTTCAGTTTTTATTATTCCTAAATATTTCATTTACTCTTGTAGGTGTAAATGACATTTGTCTTCCATCATATTTTTAAGTTCATTACTGTTCTTACATATTAAGGTTATTGATTTTTGTAGGGTAATTCTATATCTTGCTATCTAACTTAATTCACTTATCATCTGTATATTTTATCATTTATTTTCTTAGATTTTCTAACTATACTATTATACTATCTGTAAATAAAGATAGTTCTACTTTATCAATTGACTGTCAGGAAAATTTAAAAAAAAAGAAAACACAGAATCCTGATTTGTAGGATTTGCCAAATTCCATGATGTAGTTCTCATCACAGTTAATTTCATGCTACCCATGTGTTTAACAACGAGCTCAGACAATTCCTGAAAATTTAACCTTTGGTTCTAGCCAACCAGTATGACTAGGTATGGTCAAGCTCCCATATACCAACTGGTTATATTTCTTCCTTCTCAATTTATTAGTTTATAATTATTTTATTTTATTCATATCTTTGATTAATGCATCTACCAAAATTTTAAAGAATAGTGGGTATTGTGAGCATGTTGCCTGCTTTAGCAGGAATATTTCTAGTGAACACAGTGTATAAAACCTTCTTTCTCCCAAATGGAGTGAAAATGTCCCATCTGTTGCCTTTTCTAAGCTGCAAAGAATATTTACCAATGCCTTAATCACAGCAGTGTCCTTTCCTCTGCACATGGCAACTTTTGTTCAGTAGGGCAGATTGAGAATAATCCAAATGTAGTTTCTTGCTCCTATAGCCTGATTGCTTTTTGCTTTCCCCAGGTCTGTGACATATAAACACATTAGGGCTCTTTCTGATCCTTTCTTTGTGGACCCTGTTGGGTTCCTACAGAAAAAGCCTACAAGACAGTGTGACCCTCCCACTCTATAGGCCCCAGATATTTTACATTCTCCTGCTCACCCACATTGTGTTTTCACAAGTTTTCAAATCTATTATCTAAAATTCTCTTACTAGTGTTAGGTTACATCTACTCTAAATAAGGAAGTCCTCGACTCTCTTCAGTACCCTCGGGAAGGATCTCTCCTTTTATCTTGGACACGGATGGTTGTTTTTCAATGGTTTTTGGAAAAGTCTTAATTTGAACTTAGTGTGGTTCCATTCTGTTGTAAGGGTGGGAGTCACTCTCTTTCCTGTCCCTACCTACTGGGGCTGAAGATAGAAACTCCAGTATGTTCTCTTTTAATATGTTCTCTATTTAATACCAAAAAAGAACAGATTAAAATGCTTAGAAATACTACTTACACACACACACATATATATAGTGTATATATGTGGGTGTGTATGTGTATGTGTGTATGTGTCTATTCATGTGGTTTGATCTCCATGTCATAGAATGTACTGAAGAATACAATACACTTATATATGTGATAATGTGTGATTATGTATGTGTGTGTGTGTGTGCATGTGTGTGTGTGTATGTTACATACATCTGAATATAAATGCATAGACAATTAATCATCTAAATTATATATACAAAATTGACAACAGTATTTAGATCTAGGGAAGAACGAGATAGTTTAAGTGAGGGAAATACAGTAGAGTGGACACTATATTTTTCTGATATATTACAACTGATAAGTAAAGAAAACAGGAAAAGTGTTGTTTCCAGATATTGTTTCTAATTCTGGTATCTAAAAGGATGGTGTGGGTGATGATAAGAAGATAATAAGGACTTTTTTTCAGATATACATAACTCATATTAAAATTTTTATGTAAAGCAAAAGAATTAGAATAGTCCAAATATTTAAAAAAAAATAGGAGCACTCATACTATCTATTTTTATTCTGTAAAGCTTCTATAATCAAGACAGTGCAACATTTTGGCAACAAGACACATAAATCAATGAAACAGAATGGCGTCTAGAATTACACCCACACAAATATGGTCAATTTTTGTTTTGACAAACACAGAGGTAATTTGATGGAGAAGGAAAGACTTTTTAAGATTATTGTTTTGGGACAATCAGACATCCATACAAAAAAAAAAAAATTATAATGCAAAACTCATGAAAAAATCAGCTTAAAATAGGTCATAATAGAAAAAAATATATAAAAATAAAACATAAAACTCTAAGGAAACAAGAAAATCTTTGTTGGGTTAGATAAATAGCTCTCAATGAAACAGGAATAAATATTCATTTAAAAATTAATGAAATAAAGAACTTCTCTAAGACTAAAAGTAGACAAATTTTCATTTGCCAAATATCTTGTTAAAAGAATGAAAAGACTGTCTACAGACTGGATGAAAATATTTGCAAATCTCATATCAGACAATGGACTTGTACTCAGAATATATAAAATATTTAAAAAACTCAACAATACAAAAATGAACAGCTCAAGTAAAAATAATGGGCAAAGTGTTTGGAAAGACATTTACCCAAAAATATATAAAAATGACAAGTGAGCATATGAAAAGTTGGTCAACATTTATCATTATGGAAATGCAAATGAGAAACACAATGTTGTGCCACTTTTAGAATGGCTTTAAGAAACCCTGACAATATAAATGTTGACAAGGATGAGAAGTAACTGGGATTCTCATATATTGCTGGTGGGAATAAAAAATGGTGTATTCACTTTGGAAAAGAGTTTGGCTGTTTCTTTTAATGTTTTACTTACATTTACGATTTGACCCAGGATTCTACACTTAGGTGTATATCCAATTGAGATTAAAACTCATGTTCATGCAAAAACTTGTATAAAAAATCATTGAATTGTATATGCTAAATGAAGGAATTTATAGTATTTGAAACTCAATAAAACTGTTCCATAAAAAAAAAAAAAGAATGAGACACTGATACATGTAACAACATGAGTGAATCTCAAAGGCATTATGTTGACTAAAAGAATCCAGTGCCAAAATGTTACATACTGTATGATTCTATTTCTACCATGTTCTGGAAAAGACCAAACAAAAATAGAAAACAGATCAAGTGTTAAATCTCATAGATTGCATAACCAAAGGCAAAGAGATTATTTTTTTATATATAATTTTTAAATAAAGAAGATGAATAATTTTTGATTCAAAAATTGGACATTTAAGAGAATTTTATAAGACCCACTTCTCTTGACCCATACATTTGAAGATAACCAAACTGGGTTAAATAATATAAAGTACTAGGATCTAATCTCAGCTTTGCTACTTACTTAATGTTTGATTTTGGACATAATATTTTATCTCTTAATCCCCACCTGTAAAATGAGGATACTAAATCCTACTTTACAATATTATCATCAGGATTAAAAATATATGTGAGTGGGTATGAAAGGGTGTATTATGTGTATATAATAGAATTAGTATATTTTCTCTTTATATTACTTGAAATATAGTCTATGGGAACCTATTAAATTGCAGCTGCTATCATGTTATTGTTATTTAAAAATTTATTTAGAAGAATAAAGAAGTTTTCTTCATAGGTGGTGAGTTTTTATTCTACTTATATTTGTGTCTTAGGGCACTATTCATAAAACAGAAATATATGGTACCAGATATTGTATGTTGCCAGATGAGTCAGGATTTATTTGTAAGATATAAGGGGAGGAAAACTTTGTGGAGAGCTAAATTGTTCATATTATTTATTGATATACATGCTACTCTCTCATATACACCAACTAGTCTAGATATTTGGTTTATTTTTATAAATGAACTTGATAAATAATTGAATATGTAACTGCCCCTGTTATTCTGTCCTTGGACTCCTGGGGCATTAAGAATTCATGCTACTCTTGACCTGTAAGCTTCTACTTCTATTCCAGCAGTGCTGTGTGGCATCTGAGAGGACTTGTCACTTCAAGCTGAATTGTATAGTGTTTCTCTGATGTGCAAAATGTTGGCCCTTGGGAAGCCTCTGGACTCATTTTCATTAGTTATCTAAACACATTTGGAGAGTAGGGTAGGTGGTGGGCAAACGATTATTTGCCTCTCAGCGTAGCAAAACTACACTTACTGTCACTGCCCACTGGCTCAGAAGAAATTGGCCTCCGAAGTCTGATTGTCCCTTGTTCTGCTTTGCAACGGGCTGATTTGTACTGCTATCTGGTTGTTGGCAGCTGTCAGTGAAAGCCAGATCTCCACTGATTAATCAGGCAAGACAGAGCCCCGAGGAACAGGGCTGGTTCTTTGTGTTCATTTTGAGTTTGCATTTGCAACTGTCTTGAGTTCTGTTCAGAGTAAGAAGGTCGGCTAATTTTTAATAACATTGGATGCAACCTTGTGTTGAGTAAGTTATCCCATTCTTTGTTACTTGATTATTTAATATCTATGAACCATCCATTAACGTGTTAGAAATTGGAAATCTTTTTTCTTTTCATGTTGGTTTTTAGGAATCATTATCCTTTGTTGTAGAGACAGGGTTGAGGATACAGCTTGACTGTAGCACCCTAATATAAGTATTGTATTTTTTTGACCAACTATAGCCTGAAGGAAAGCCATGAGGTTAAGTATATTGTAGCCTCAAGTTAGAAAGCAGTAGTTGTGGAAGAGGTGAGCTCAGCAAGGATTGATATTCTATAATGGAAAATGTTGCCCTGGATATTATAAAAGCCAGACACATAAAGCAGCATCATTTCCAGACAGAATGTGTTGGATAGTTTCCCATTATTTGCAAAGGAGAAAAAAAATAAAAACTTTTTTCTCTTTTCTTCCAGAAAAGAATTTGGTTTTCTTTCTGAAGCAGTTTCTGTCATTTATTCCTGTCTTTCATCCATAGAGATTTTTTTCCCACTAAATAATTTCTTTAAAAAGTCCAAATAGCACAATGGAACATAACTGTTTAAAGTCCATTGGAGCACCCATCATATTAATTTCCAAATTGATCATGGGATTGTTGGAGGTCTCACATCAGCCTTGGGCAGGGCTGTTGAACAAGTGGGCCGTGCATCAGCAGGGGCTTATCAGGCCAATCCTCCTCTCAGGTCCCAGGGGATGATCACTGGTCAAGGTCTTCCTGCT
>NW_006771566.1:772530-800276 GCF_000442215.2 Lipotes vexillifer | reverse complement strand
CCTGCTGACCTCTGCTGTGTCCACTTACACTGTCTCACAATCTCTCTCCCTCTCTCTGTGTCTCTATCTTCACCTTTTTTTTTCTCTTTTTAACCAAAAAAGAAAAACTTTTATTCTAGATCTCACTGTTTTTGAAACAACTGGGGTTTAATTTTGCTGGGTGGGTGGCACATTCCCCAGGCTCAATCCACAAAGACTTTGATACAAAATGGGGAAGTGTCAAAGAATCTGCATTTTAAAAATTATTTGAGTTGATTCAGATATGGAGCAAAAATGCTTTAAGGGAAGGAAACATTTTTTAATATTTTTTACAAAGTTTAATTTTGTCAGGATGGTATAAAATGATTTATATTCATTACCTCATTTAATACTCACAAAACCTCTGTGAGTTAGGTATTATTATTAACTGTATTTATCAGGTTAAAAAAAGAAAAAATTAATGTTAAGGAACTTTAAGTACTTGCCCAAGGTTACACAGCTAGCACACAAGAGAGCTGAGATGAAAACCCACGTCCCTTTGATTAAAAATATACTGTGCCATGCTGCCTTCCCAGATAAGACATTGCCAAGTTGCTTGCCAATGAATCTGGCAACCTCTTACTCTGGCGTTCTCCCACTCTCCTCTCTATATCTTTCTGTAACTCTATAAGGACTAAATACTCATATATTTTTGGGCTTTGCTGAGGCCAAGAAGATTGAAACTACATTATCTGCTCTCCAGGATTATGGATTTTATTGGCAAAGACAGGTGTCACACATAACAGTATACACAGAGAATAAATTATAATAAATGTGATTATGACTTGGGACTAAGTTTTGAGATAAATATTGCCCTAATTTTTACTTAAAATTGATGTTGATGTTATAGAGATTTCCTATTTAGAGGTAAAGGCATGTGTCAAGGTCAAAAATACAAGTTTCTAATACTGGCTTTATCAGTAAATCTCTAAAAATATTGTGTCTCCTAAACTTTATAGGGCACATTACTTCTGAAGAAATCCTTTGAAAAAAGGAAATCTGAACAGTATTTCACAATTAAAATCATAACATATCAAAGATAAACATTATTAAATTAAGGAAATACTGATCACCCTGGTAGACTGAACTGATGAAGAAAGAACCTTCCTGACTGAAAATACAGGAAATGAGTCACAGGCAACAAATACACATCCAAACAAAAAGAGTCAATGGCACCTGTATAGAAACCAGGAGTTTTAGAACCCTAAAAATGGAATGTAATAAAATGATCTGAAAGACACTATAAAATAAATATGAATGAAACACAAACTTAGAGCTGAACTCTAAAGAAAGAGAAATACCAAAGTGCTAAAATTCAAGAGAGAAACCAAGGCAAAAATATTAAAGAGTAGCTGAACTCCTAATACTTACAATAAGCTATAGACAAGTCTTCAGAGTTACAGTTTCCAACACTCAGAAACCAGGCAAAGGAAATAAGAGTTTGAACCTGAACAGAGTGATTACATTAGAATCTCTTGAATAAATCCTAGGACTCCAAATTCCACCTGCTATTTTGAGAAAATACTTGTTCACAATGCACTGCACTATTGAGATCCTTCTAGGAAGGGAACTCATGTTTCCTTCCTGGGCTGATCCAAGTCCAGTGGCTGGACATAGGGCCATATAGACCTGGCTTCTCAACCCAACTCAAGACAAATCTGTGGGGGCATCACACCCCCAGAACTTCTCATTGGAGGAGCCAAGTCTTCTGTTGGGAGCTTGAATCCTCCCTCTGTTTAATCCTGCATTCTTCTCTTCCCTGCAACTGGTGCTGATTTCAAGAGCACTCCTTAATAAACATTTTTCCCCCCCCAGGAGAAAACACCTGCAAAATAGTTAAGGAGTACTTCCACTATTTTGTGTTCTAAGAAATAGCTAACTGCAAAGGACTGTCTTGTTCTTACATGTTCAGAGATCAGACCTATCTCTATTCTTCCTCTTTAATCTCATAAAGACCATTTTCTTTTGCTTTGAAAAGTTTCTATTTAATGAATATCCTCTCTATTGTAATAGCCTGAATAAAATTATCTCCTTAATTGTCTTCTGTAATCTCTCTCTCATTGATTTGGTGGCATGATTCAGGTAGCCTTGGTACTTGGCTACAGATCACTATTTACTCAGCACATGTAAGGAGCCATCTTGGAGTCTTTTTACTTTGTCTCTTGACTGGTGATCTGGGAATCCAACTGTGAACCCAGCTGTACACCCTGTGTTCCTCACATTTTCTTTCATTTGTTTCATGTTGAGGAATTGATTTTGATTCCTTCTGACTACTCACATGCCTTCAAGTACCAGTACTTTTTCTTGTTGTTGTCTAATCATTTTGCAATATCTGTAAATAGATTGACGGTTTATAGAGATTATTCTACTTGTTGGGAGAAAGACAGAGAATCTGGTTTCTTAGTGTTATATTTTTGTTTATATATTTATTTTGAGCTAAAACAAATGACGAATTTCATGCTCATCAGGAAGTGTATATATGGATGGATAAGATTAATTTTGTGTGTTTAGGTTTGACCCATGGCTAAATTTTAGAATTAAAATAATAAGCCTTTGGAGACTGGTTTAAGATGGTGGAGTAGAAGGGCGAGCTCTCACTCTCACTTGTGAGAACACCAGAATCACAACTAACTGCTGAACAATCATCGACAGGAAGACACTGGAACTCAACAAAAAAGATACCCCACCTCCAAAGACAAAGAAGAAGCCACAATGATATGGTAGGAAGGGCACAATCACAATAAAATGAAATCCCATAACTGCTGGGTGGGTGACTCACAAACTGGAGAACACTTATACCACAGAAGTCCACCTACTGAAGTGAAGGTTCTGAGCCCCATGTCAGACTACTGAACCTGGGGTTTCAGCAACAGGAGGAGAAATTCCTAGAGAATCAGACCTTGAAATATAGCAGGATTTGATTGCAGAATTTCAACAGGACCGGGAGAAATGGAGACTCCACTCTTGGAGGGCACACACAAAGTAGTGTGCTCATCGGGACGCAGGGGAAGGAGCAGTGACCCCATAGGAGACTGAACCAGACCTACCTGCTGGTGTTGGATGGTCTCCTGCAGAGGCGGGGGATGGGTGTGTGTCACTGTGAGGACAAGGACACTGGCTGCAGAAGTTCTGGGAATTACTCCTTGGCGTGAGCCCTCCTTGAGTCCTCAATTAGCCCTACCGAAGAATCCATGTAGGCTCCAGTGTTGGATCAAGCCAAACAACCAACAGGGAGGGAACACAGCCACACCCATCAGCAGACAAGCAGATTAAAGTTTTACTGAACTCTGCCCACAAGAGCAACAGCCAGTTCAACCCACCACCAGTCCCTCCCACCAGGAAACTTGCACAAGCCTCTTAGACAGCCTCATCCACCAGAAGGCAGACAGCAGAAACAAGAAGAACTACAATCCTGCAGCTTCACAGAAGAATAGGCAAGATGAAAAGGCAGAGGGCTAGGTACCAGATGAAGGAACAAGATAAAATCCCAGAGAAACAACTAAATGAAGTGGAGATAGGCAACTTTCTAGAAAAAGAATTCAGAATAATGATAGTGAAGATGATCCAGGACCTCAAAAACGAATAGAGGCAAAGACTGAGAAGACACAAGAAATGTAATAAAGATCTAGAAGAATTAAACAAAAACAAAGAGAGATGAACAATACAAAGACTAAAATGAAAACTACACAAGAAGGAATCAATAGCAGAAAAACTGAGGCAGAAGAACGGATAAGTGACCTAGGAAGTAGAATGGTGGAATTCACTGCTGTGGAACAGAATAAAGAAAAAATAATGAAAAGAAATGAAGACAGCGTAAGAGACCACTGGGACAACATTAAATGCAACAACATTTGCACTATAGGGGTCCCAGAAGGAGAAGAGAGAGAGAAGGGTCCCGAGGAAATATTTGAAGAGATTATAGTTGAAAACTTCCCTAACATGGGAAAGGAAATAGTCACCCAAGTCCAGGAAGTACAGAGAGTCCCATATAGGATAAACCCAAGGAAAAACACACCTAGACACATAGTAATCAAACTGGCAAAAATTAAAGACAAAGAAAAATTATTGAAAGCAGCAAGGGAAAAATGACAAATCACATACAAGGGAACTCCCATAAGGTTAACAGCTGACTTCTCAGCAGGAAATGTACAAGCCAGAAGGGAGTGGCATGATATACTTAAGGTGATTAAAGGGAAGAACCTACAACCAAGATTACTTTACCCAGCAAGGATCTCATTCAGATACCATAAAGAAATCAAAAGCTTTATAGACAGGCAAAAGCTAAGAAAATCCAGCATCACCAAACCAGCTCTACAACAAATTCTAAAGGAACTTCTCTAAGTGGGAGAAACAAGAGAAGAAAATGATCTAAAAACCAAACTGAAAACATTTAAGAAAATGGTTATAGGAACATTCATATTAATACTTACCTTAAACATGAATGGATTTAATGCCCAACCAAAAGAGACAGGCTTGCTGAGTGGATACAAAAACAAAGCCATATATATACTGTCTACAAGAGGTCAATTTCATACCTAAGGACACATACAGACTGAAAGGGAGGGGATGGAAAAAGATATTCCATGAAAATGGAAATCAAAAGAAAGCTGGAATAGTGATATTCATATCAGATAAAATAGACTTTAAAATAAAGAATGTTACAAGAGATAAGGAAGGACACTACATAATGATCAAGGGATCAATTGAAGAAGAAGATATAACAATTATAAATATATATGCACCCAGCATAGGAGCACCACAATACATAAGGCAACTACTAACAGCCATAAAAGAGGAAAACAACAGTAACACAATAATAGTGGGGGACTTTAACACTTTGCTTGCACCAATGGACAGATCATCCAAACAAAAGTAAAAAGGAAACACAAGCTTTTAATGACACAATAGACCAGATAGATTTAATTGATATTTATAGGACATCTATCCAAAAACAGCAGATTACACTTTCTTCTCAACTGTGCATGGGACATTCTCCAGGATAGTTCACATCTTGGGTCACAAATGATTTGTGACCTCAGTAAATTTAAGAAAATTGAAATCATTTCAAGCATCTTCTCTGACCAGAGCACTATGAGATTAGAAATCAATTACAGGAAAAAAAAAAAAGTAAAAACACAAACACATGGAGGCTAAACAATACTTTACTAAATAACCAAGAGATCACTGAAGAAATCAAAGAGGAAATCAAAAAATACCTAGGGACAAATGACAGTGAAAACACGATGATTCAAAACGTATGTGATGCAGAAAAAGCAGTTCTAAGAAGGAAGTTTTTAGCTATGCAAGTCTACCTCAAGAAACAAGAAAAATCTCAAATCAACAACTTAACCTTGCACCTAAAGCAATTAGAGAAGAAGAACAAACAAAACTCAAAGTTAGCAGAAGGAAAGAAATCATAAGGATCAGAGAAGAAATAAATGAAATAGAAGCAAAGAAAACAATAGGAAAGATCAATAAAACTAAAACCTGGTTCTTTGAGAAGATACACAAAATTGATAAACCATTGGCCACACTCATCAAGAAAAAGAGGGAGAGGACTCAAATCAATAAAATTAGAAATGAAAAAGGAGAAGTTACAACAGATACTGCAGAAATACAAAGTGTCCTAACAGATGACTACAAGCAACTCTATGCCAATAAAATGGACAACCTGGAAGAAACAGACAAGTTCTTAGAGAAGTATAACCTTCCAAGACTGAACCAGGAAGAAATAGAAAATATTAACAGACCAATCACAACTAATGAAATTGAAACTGTGATTAAAAATCTTCCAAAAAAGAAAGTCCAGGACCAGTTGGCTTCACAGGTGAATTCTATGAAACATTTCAAAAAGAGCTAACACTCATCCTTCTCAAACTCCTCCAAAAAATTGCAGAGGAAGGAACACTCCCAAACTCATTCTATGAAGCCACCATCACCCTTATACCAAAACCACACAAAGATACTACAAAAAAAGAAAATTACAGACCAACATCACTGATGAATAGAGATGCAAAAATCCTCAACAAAATACTAGCAAACAGAATCCAACAACACATTAAAAGGATCATACACCATGCTCAAGTGGGATTTATCCCAAGGATGCAAGGATTCTTCAATATAAGCAAATCAATCAATGTGGTACACCATATTAACAAACTGAAGAATAAAAACCATATGATCATCTCAGTAGATGCAGAAAAAGCTTCTGATAAAATTCAACACCCATTTATGGCAACACCCATTTCTCCAGAAAGTGGACACAGAGGGAACGTACCTAAACATAATAAAGGTGATATACAAGAAACCCAGAGCAGACATCATTCTCAATCGTGAAAAACTGAAAGCATTTCCTCTAAGATCAGGAGCAAGACAAGGATGTCCACTTTCACCACTATTATTCAACATAGTTTTGGAAGTCCTAGCCACAGCAATCAGAGAAGAAAAAGAAATAAAAGTAATACAAATTGGAAAAGAATAAATAAAACTGTCATTGTCTGCAGATGACATGATACTATACATAGATAATCCTAAAGATGCCACCCAAAAACTACTAGAGCTACTCAATGAATTTGGCAAAGTTGCAGGATACAAAATTAATGCACAGAAATCTCTTGCATTCCTATACATTAATAATGAAAATTCTGATAGAGAAATTAAGGAAACACTCACATTTACCACTGCAACAAAAAGAATAAAATACCTAGGAATAAACCTACCTCAGGAGACAAAAGACCTTTATGCAACAAACTATAAGACACTGATGAAAGAAATTAAAGATGATACCAACAGATGGAGAGATATACCATGTTCTTGGATTGTAAGAATCAATATTGTGAAAATGGCTATACTACCCAAAGCAATCTAGAAACTAATTTCTAGAAACTAATGATAATAAAATGGCCATGTTACAATCTACAGGATATTGATAAAAAAAATGCTTAGAAGAAAATTCCTCACATTAAATATCTGTATCAATGAATAAAAGAAAATTAAATATCCAATTCAAATATCTGGAAAAAAGAAACAAAATAACCAAAGGAAGCAGAATAAAAATATGCTAATAAAAACAAAAGCAGAGGGTTTCCCTGGTGGTGCAGTGGTTGAGAGTCCGCCTGCCAGTGCAGGGGACACGGGTTCATGCCCCAGTCCGGGAAGATCCCATGTGCCGCAGAGTGGCTGCACCTGTGATCCATGGCCGCTGAGCCTGCACATCTGGACCCTGTTGCTCTGAAACGGGAGAGACCACAACAGTGAGAGACCCATGTACCACAAAAAAAAAAAAAAAAAAGCAGAAAGAAATTATGAGCTAAAAAAGTACAAACTTAAATTTAATAAGTAAATAAAAAGATGACTGCTAAAAATCAACAAAATACAAAATGTTAGTTTAAGTTATAAAAAAGAAAATACAGAAATTAGAGAAATTTTGAATAAAATACAAAAGGGGAACTCTTTCCAAAAATTTCTGTAGCTCTTTTGCACAATTCAACTTATACATTTGAAAATCTGTATGAAATGGATTACTTTTTAGGAAAATGTAATTAACCAAAATTAACATCAGTGTAGATAATCTAAACTGAAAAACACACCAGAAAAGGATTTGAGAAACTATATTATGAATGGCATTTCCATAAATAAGATGCATATAAAGTTTTACAGGGAAGTTCTGTCAATTCCATAAATGTCACATAATCCAAAGAGGAGAAAAATAATAAAAACTTCAAAATTCTCATATACAGCAAATATACTATGGTTACAAAAATATCATTGAGAATGAACACAAAATAAAATTGATGAAAAATCTCAAATATCAATATTTTCTCTTAAATATTAAATAAAATAGAAGCAAAGATAATGCAACAAAAATAATATATTTTAACAGGCTGATATTGATTATAGAATTGTAAGATTATTTTTAATATTATGAAACCCCAAAATACAATGTATCATATTAATAGATCTATGAAGAAAATGTATCAATGATTACCATAAATTCTTACAAAGTACTTGACAAAATTCAACAAACTTATAGATTTTAGTACCAAAGTATTTTAGTAAAATATTTAGGAAAAAAAGTTAACAAAAAATTTGCATAATTTATATAAGGAAAATTTAAACTACTGTTGAAACGAACAAAACTATATTTAAGAAAAATGGGAAAAAAGCTTGTTTTTGTATATTGTGATTCAACAGTACCACAAAAAGTCAATTATTTTTGAATTACTTTTTGAGTTAACCTTGATTGAGCTCTACAAAAATACCAATATTTATTTTGCAATTAGAGAACTTGATTATAAAGGTCATGTATAAATTTATATTTATCTTTATAGATATAAATCCCAGAATAGTCAGAAAATTCCTTAAAAAAGCAATATGTTCAGCTAGAAATTAAAATATATTATAGAGTCTCTATTATACACAAAGATGCAATATTTATGCATCTATCGTTAGCCAGGCCAGCGAAATAGAAAAAATCCAGGTATAGAAATAGACTTGAGTGAATTTAATAATTTTATATATGATGAAGTTTCAACTAAGCTGGGGGTTAGCCCCACCTACCAGCTTCCCCATAGGATTGGTGCTGCTTCAACAGAGGGCCCACACATAGGGGGAATATAGAGCTCTGGTGACCATGGTAGAGTGTGTACAACTGGGCTCAACAGGACATGTCCTACATGAGGTGGCTTCCTCACGGTCAGGACATGTAACCAACATACCTAGTACACAGAAATAAACACAGAAAATTAGGCAAAATTAGGACACAGAGGAATATGTTCCAAATAAAGAAATAAGACAAAACCCAGAAGAAAAACTAAGCAACATGAAGCTAAGCAATCTACCCAATAAAGATTTCAAGGTAGTGATTATAAAGATGTTCAGTGAAGACAGAGAAGAGTAGATTAACACAGTGAAATTTTTTTTTTTTTTTTTTTTGCAGTACACGGACCTCTCACTGCTGCAGCCCCTCCTGTTGCAGAGCACAGGCTCTGGATGCGCAGGCCCTGCGGCCAAGGCTCTTGGGCCCAGCCACTCCGTGGAATGTGGGATCCTCCCGGACTGGGGCACCAACCTGTGCCCCCTGCATCGGCAGGCAGACTCCCAACCACTGCACCACCAGGGAAGCTCACAGTGAAATTTTTAACAAAGAGAAAATATAAAGAAGAACCAAACAGGGCTGAAGAATACAATAACTTAAATTTTAAAAATACACTAGAATGGGCTTCCCTGGTGGCACAGTGGTTGAGAGTACGCCCGCTGATGCAGGGGACATGGGTTTGTGCCCTGGTCTGGGAAGATCCCACATGCCACAGAGCGGCTGGGCCTGTGAGCCATGGCTGCTGAGCCTGAGCATCCAGAGCCTGTGCTCCACAATGGGAGAGGCCACAACAGTGAGAGGCCCACATACCGCAAAAAAATAAAACAAAAAAAACAAAAAAAACCCACTAGAATGAATCAACAGTAGATTAGAGGGTACAGAAGAATGCATGAGAGAACTGGAAGACAGAGTAGTAGAAATCACCCAGGCTGAACAGAAAAAAAGAAAAAAAAAATTAAAAATGAGAACAATTTAAGAGACATCTGGGACAACATCAAGAATATGAACATTGATATTAGAGAGGTCCCACAAGGAGAAAAGAGAGAGAGAGAGAGAGAGGTTGAGAGAAAGAGGTAGATGATTTATTTGAAAAAAAAATAGTTTAAAACTTCCTTAGCCTAGGAAGGAAACAGACATCTACTTTCAGGAAGCACAGAGAGTCTCAAACAAGATGAACCCACACCAAGACAGATTATAATTAAACTGGCAAAAATTAATTATAAAGAGAGAATCTTAGAAACAGCAAGAGAAAAGCAACTGCTTACAACCAAGGGAACTCCCATTAAACTATCAGCTGATTTTTCAGCAGAAACTATGCAAGCCAGACAGGGTGGCAGGATATATTCAAAGTGATAAAAGAAAAACATGTACAACCAAGAATATTCTACCCAGCAGGGTTATCATTCAGATTTGAAGGAGAGATGAAGAGTCCTACAGAGAAGCAAAAGATAAAAGTTTTCAGCACTGTTAAACTGGCTTTACAAGAAATGATGAGGGGACTTCTCAAAGTAGAAAAGAAAAGGCCACAACTAGAAATATGAAAGAATAGATCTCATTGGTAAATGCAAATATACATTAAATGTAGATCAACTACTTATAATACTAGTAGGAAGATTTTTTTAAGTAGCAAAATCATCTATATCCACAATAAGTAGCTAGGTTATGAACAAAACATTATAAAATATGACATCAAAAACAATAAATGTGGGCAGGGGGAGTAAATATGCAGGGTTGTTAGAATGTGTTTGAACTTAAGAGATAATCAAATTAAAATAATCACATAAGTATATAGGTTGTTCTATATGAACTTCATGTTAACAACAAACCGAAAATCTATAATAGATACTTATGTAAAAAAAGAAAAGGAAATCCAATTATAATATTAAAGATAATCATCAAGTCATAAGGGAAAATAACAAAAGAAAAAGAAAGAAACAAAAATGAAATACAAAAACAAACCCAGAACAATTAACAAAATATCAGTAAGTACATCCCTGTCAATAATTAATTTAAATGTAAATGGACTGAATGCTACAATCAAAAAACAGAGAGTGGCTAAATGGATTAAAAAAAAAAAGACCCATATTAATGCTGCCTACAAGAGACTCATTTCAGATCTAAATACACACACAGACTGAAATTAAAGGAATGAAAATTGGTATTCCATGCAGATGGAAATGAAAAGAGAGCTGGGGTAGAAATACTTAGACAAGATAGACTTTAAAACAAAGACTATAACAAATGATAAAAAAACCCCAAAAACATTACAAAAGGATCAAGGGATCACTCCAACAAGAAGATATAACAATTGTAAATATATATGCACCAAACATAGGAGATCTAGATACATAAAACAAATATTAACAAACAGAAAGGGAGAAATTATCAACTCAATAGTAATACAATCATACTAGAAGATTTTAACATCCCATTTACATTAATGGACAAATCATTTAGACAGAAAATCAACAAGGAAATACTGGTCTTAAAGGACACATTTCACACACTAAGATGAACTTAATGGATTATATATATGGAACATTCCATCCAAAAGAAACACCATACACATTCTTCAGGAATAGGTCACTTGTTAGGTCACAAAACAAGTCTCAATAAATTTAAGAAGATTAACGTCATATCAACCATTGTTTCTGACCACATGCTGAGAAGTCAACTTCAAGGAAAAAAGTACAAAAAACACAATTATGTGAAAGCTAAACAAAATAGTACCAAACAACCAACTGGTTACCAAAGAAACCAAAGAGGAAATAAAAAAAAAAAAAAAACCCTGGAGACAAATTAAAATGAAAACACATCTATCCAAACTCTATGGGATGCAGCAAAAGCAGTTCTAAAAGGAAACTTTATAGCAATACAAGTCTACCTCAGGAAATTTTATTTTAAAAAATCAGTAATAAGGGATTCCCTGGTGGCACAGTTGTTGAGAGTCCACCTGCCGATGCAGGGGACACGGGTTCATGCCCCGGTCTGGGAAGATCCCACATGTTGTGGAGTGGCTGGGCCCATGAGCCATGGCTGCAGGGCCTGTGCGTCCAGAGCCTGTGCTCTGCAATGGGAGAGGCCACAACAGTGAGAGACCTGTGTACTGCAAAAAAAAAAAAAAAAAAAAAAAAAAAAAAAATTAGTAATAAAAACAAAAAAATAATAAAATTCCAAGACCATGTGTCTTCGCAGGTGAATTATACAAAATATTTAAAGAAGATTTAACTCCTATACTTCTCAAACCATTTAAATAAAATTAAAAGAAAGAAACTCTTCCAAATTCATTCTGTGAGACCGTCAGACAAAGATATCACACACACAAAAATTACAGGTCAATATCACTGATGATAAAATATATGAAAATCTTCAACATAATATTAGCAAACTGAATTCAACAATATATTGAAGGCATCATACACCATTATCAAAGTGGGATTTGTTTCAGGGATGCAAGGATCATTTAATATCCACAGGTCAATCAATGTGATACCCCACATTAACAAATTGAAGAATAAAAATCATATGCTCATCTTAACAAATGCAGAAAACAATTCTTCAACAAAATGCAACATACATTTATAACAAATTCTCAATAAAGTGGGTATAGAGGGAATATCCTTCAAAATAATATAGGCCATATATGACAAACCCAGGGCCAATAGTATACTCAACAGTAAAATGTTGAGGGCTTCCCTGGTGGCACAGTGGTTGAGAGTCCGCCTGCTGATGCAGGGGACATGGGTTTGTGTCCCGGTCCGGGAAGATCCCACATGCCGCGGAGCAGCTGGGCCCGTGAGCCATGGCCGCTGGGCCTGCACGTCTGGAGCCTGTGCTCTGCAATGGGAGAGGCCACAACAGTGAGAGGCCCACATACTGCAAAAAAAAAAAAGTTGAAAGCATTTCTTTTAAGATCAGGAACAAGACAAAGATGCCCACTTTCATCATTTTTATTCAACACAGTATTGGAAGCCCTAGTCACAGCAAAGAGACAAGAAAAACAATAAAAGAAACCCATATTGGAAAGGAAGAAATAAATCTGTCTCTATTTGCAGATGACATGATAAGAGTGTATCCTAAAGATGTAACTAAAAAACTATTAGAACTCATCAATGCAGGGTTCAAAACTAATACACAGAAATCTGCACTTCTATACATTAACAACAAACTATCAGAAAGAGAAATTAAGGAAATAATCCCAGTTACAATCACAGCAAAAAGAATAAAATACCTAGAAATAAACCTAACTAAATAAAAGACTGAAACTATAAGATACTGATAAAATAAATAATAGAAGATGACACAGATGAAAAGATACTAAATTCATGGACTGGAAAAATTAATAATGTTAAAATGACCATTCCACCTAAGGCAATCTATATCAAAATACTACTGGCACTTTTTTGAGACCTAGAACAAATAAACCTAAAATTTGTATGAAACACAAAAGACACTGAATAATTAAAACTATCTCAAGAAAGAAGAAAAAAGCGGGGGTATCATGTGGTCTGATTTCAAAATAAACCACAAAACTATAGTAATAAATGCAGTATGATACTGACACATAGACCAATGGAACCAAATAGTAATCTCAGAAATAAACCCACACTTATATGGCCAGTTAACCTATGACAAACAGGGCAAGAATATACAAAGGGTAAAAGACAGCTTCTTCAATAAATGGCGTTGGGAAGACTGGACAGCTTCATGAAAAATAATCAATCTGGACTATTTTCTCACACCATATACAAAAATAAATTCAAAATGGATTAAAGACTTAACTGTATAATGTGAAATCATAAAACTAGAAGAACTCCTATGCAGTACACTCTCTGACAAAAATCTTAGCAGTTTTTTTTGGATCTGTCTCCTTAAGCAAGGAAAACAAGCAAAAATAAACAAATGGAACCATAGCAAAGTAAAAACTTTGAATAGCAAAAGAAACTTAACAAATGCAGAAGCAGCCTACTGAAAGGGAGAAAATGTTTGCAATGATCTATCCCATAAGGGGTTAATATCCAAAATATACAACAAACTGACATCTAAAAACAATACAACCTGATAAAAAAAATGGGCATAGGACCTAAATAGACATATTTCCATAGAAGATGCACAGAGACCACAGACATGTGAAAAGACATTCCACATTGCTAATCATCAAAGAAATGCAAGTCAAAATCACAATGCTATATCACCTCACACCTGTCAGAGTGTCTATTACCAAAAAGAAAACTATAGCATGTGTTAGTAAGGATGTGGAGGAAAAGAGACAGTCATGTGCTGTTAGTGGGAATGTAAATTGGTGTGGTCACTGTGGAAAATAGTATGGCATTTCCTCAAAAAATTAAAAATAAAACTACTTTGTGATACAGCAATTCCACTGGGGAGTATTTTTATGAAGAAAACAGAAACATGAATTCAAAAAGTTATGTGCACCCCAATGTTCATAGCACATTATTTATAATAGCTAAGATATGGAAGAAATCTAAGTGCCCATCACTAGGTAAGTGAATAAAGAAGATGTGAGATACACACACACACACACACACACACACACACACACACACACAATGGAATATTATCCATAAAAAAAATGAAATCTTGCCATTTGTGACAACATGAATGAAACTAGAGGTTATTACACTAAATGATATGACAGACAGAGAAAGACAAATACCATATTATTTCACTTATATGTGGAAACAATAAACAAAACAAATGAGCAAACCTAACAAAATAGAAGCAGACACATACTCATAGGTACAGAGGACAAACTGATGGTTGCCAGGGGTGGGGAGGGATGGGGGAGTTTAGTATGATAGGTGAGAGAGATTAAGAGGTACAAACTTCCAGTTATAAAATAAGTCATGGGAATATAATGTCCAGCATAGGGAATATAGTCAATAATAATGTATTAACCTTGTATGGTGACAGATGTAACTAAAGTTATCATAGTGATCATTTTGTAATGCATAGTAATATCAAATCACTATGTTGTATACCTGAAACATATAATATTCTAAGTCATTATACTCTAATAAAAAGCCAAAAAAATTTAAAAAAGGAAATTGAATACTTACCTAGAATAATATGTAAAATCATGGTCAAATATCACACCATATACCAATGTAAATTTCAAATAAATCAGAAGTCTAAATGTAAAAATGAAAATATAGGAGTTTTAGAAAAAAAAATGAGAGAATTACATCATTATCTGAGACAGAGGAAAACAGGAGTCAAACAAGAAGATAATAAGAAAGAGAGATTTGATTATATTTTAAATGGAAAACTTCTGTATAGAAAAACACTACATGCAAAGCCCAAAGAAAAAGGACAAACAAGCAGATAATATTTGCAATGTTTATTACAAATAAAGGGCTTATATCTTTATATGTCAAAACTTCTACACATTAAGGAAAATGTGGCCAGCAATCTAATATAAAGTGGAGAAAACATATCAATATAATCAGTTCACTGAACAAGAAAGAAAAATTCTTAATCATGTGAAAGAAATATTCAACCTCATGTATAATAAGAAAAAAGCATATTAAATCATATTGATAATACTTTCACATTATCTAAAATATCAAAATCTAAAAGATTGGGAAACAATCCTTATTTACAAGGCTGTAGGAAAATGGACACTTTTATATATTGGTTTTTTGAGAAGATCAAACAAATTGTGATAACATTTAAGCAGATAGAACAAGGAAAAAAAATAAACTGCCCAAATTAGGAATGAAAAGAGGACATTGCTACAAACCCTACAGAAACTAAAAGGATTATAAAGGAATACTATGAACAGTTTTATGTCAACACAGTAGACAGTTTAGATGAAATGAACGAATTCCTAGAAAGAAACAGATTAACAAAAACTGAAAAAGAATTAGAAAATCTGAATGGTCTGAAGTAATGACATAAAATAAAATAATAATTTAAAATATTCTCAGAAATAAAAGCCCAGGCCCAGCTGGCTTCAGTAATAAGTTCTGCCAAATATTTTTAAATGAAATAATAACAACCTTTCTCAAACTCTTCCAGAAATAGAATATGAGAAAACACTTCACATCTCATTCTATGAGGTCAGTATTACACTGATACTAAAGTCAGACAAAGTATTAGAAAAAGAACCTCAGATCTATATCTCTCATCAATACAGGCATGAAAATCTTCAACATGATAATAGAAAACTGAGTGCAGTAACATACAAAAAGATTATATACCATGGCCAAGAAGAACTTATTCAAACAATACAAAGTTTTTTTTTAACATGTGGAAATCATTTAATGTAATGAATTATATTAACAGAAAAAGAAAAAAAATCACATGATCACCTCAATAGATAGAGGAAAGTATTTGACAATGTCATAAAAACACTCAATGAATTAAAAATAGAAGTGAACTTTCTCAACATGGTAAAGGACATCTGTAGGAGACCTAACATAACAGTTAATAATGAAAGACTGAATGTTTTCCATGTGACATAGGAACAAGGCAAAGATGTTCACTTTTGACACTTCTATTCAACACTGTACTAGAATTCTAGCTGTAAAGTCAGGAGACAAAAAGAAATAAAGGGCATTTAGATCAGAAAGGAGTAAAACTGTCTTTATATGCAGATGACATTATTCAGTATGTTGAGAACCCTAGGCAATCCACAGAAACAATCACCCCCCTGCCAAAAAAAAAAAAAAAAAAACTATTAGAACTAGTAAACAAGTTTAGCAAGGATGCATAATACATGATACAACATTGTATTTCTATATTCAATCAATTAACAATCAGAAAACAAAAGTAAGTTATTCCATTTTCAATTACATCAAACAGACTAAAAACTTTAGGAATAAATTTAATGAAAGAAGTGTATGACTTGTACTCTGAAAACTATAAATCTTTGCTGATTGAAATTAAAGTCTAAATGGATGGAAACACATTCATGGATTTGAATGGATTTCAAATACATTCATGTATTTGAAGACTCATTATCAAGATAGAGAGTCTCCCAAAATTAATCTAGCTATCTTTATACATAGATAAGCTGATCCTAAAATTTACATGTAAATACAAAGGACCCCAAGTAGCCAAAACCATACAGAACAGATTTGAAGGACTTATACTTCTCAATTTCAAAACTTACTATAAAGGTACAGGAATCATGATAGTGTGCCATCTGCATATACATATATGTATATATATATGTATATGCAGATCCCTCTCTATATGTCTACAAAGCCTCTATTTGTCTAGAATTCTAGAAAGTCTAGAAATTAATTCTTACACTAACAGTTGACTTTTGACATAGATACCAAGGCAATTCAATGGAGAAAGGATAGTCTTTTCAACAAGTTTTGCTGAGTAAATTATATTTTTGCATGCTAAAATACACACATATAATACATAATACACAAAATATAAATTATAGTGAATAATAGAATTAAATGCAAGAGCTAGCACTATGAATACCTTAGAAGAATACATTGGAAAAATATCTTCATGACCTTGGGTTAGGCAAAAATTTCTTAACTACAAGACCTAAACACAATTCATTAAAAAAAAGATTAATTAAACTCTATGAAAATTCAAAATTGCACTTCAAAAGACATCATTAAGGAGTTAAAAAGATAAGCCAGACCTGGAAAAAGTATTTACAAATCATTAATCCAATAAAAGACTGTGTCCAGAATTTGAATTTGAATAGGCAATTGAGTAAATACTTCACAGAGGAAGATAGACAAAAGGCCAATAAGCTGATGAATAAATGTTACACATTATTTGTCATTAGGAAGTACAAATTAAAATTACAATGATATAACGCTTCACACTCACTGGAATAGCTGAAATCAAAAAGACAGGGAGCATCATGTATTGGTGAGGATCTGGAGAAATTGTAACCCTCAGATATCCCTGGTAGGAAGTAAAATAGTGTTTACCTACTTTGGAAGACAGTATGGGATTTTCTCTAAAAGTTAAATATAAACTTATATGACTATCAGTTCCACTCCTAGGTATCTTTCATGGAAATGAAAACATACATCCACCAAAAAAACCCCTTATATTCAAATATTTACAGCAGCGTTATTTATAATAGCCAAGAACTGGAAACAATTCTATCAACTGGTGACTGGATAAAGGAAACGTGTTATTTGCATACAACAGAATGCTATTCAGTACCAAAAAGGTAGGGAGTACTGAAATATGTTACAAAGTGATGAACCTTGAAGACATGCTAAGCCTAGGATAGACTTTTTCTCTAAAAGGACAGATCATAAAATCTTTAAATTTTGGAGTCCATAAAATTTCTGGTGCAACAATTCAACTCTGACCTTGTAGTGGGAAAGTAGCCATAGATATTATATAAATGAATGGGTAAGGCTGTAGTCAACACAACTTTATTTATAAAAAAAGGGGGTTAGGCAAGATTGGCCTGTGGGCTGCAGTTTTCTGATTTCTGTGCTAAGGGGAAAAAAACAGATGCAAAAGACTGCTTACTGTATGATTCCATATATAAGATGTCCAGAATTGGCACACCTTGGAAGGGGGATTGGCTGTGAAAGGCATTTAAGAGATTTTGGGTCAGGGGGGTGATTTAACGCTCTGAACTTGAAACTCAGATTTTGGTGATGGTTATACACTCTGTAAATTTATTAAAAATCTTTACATTGTAAAGGTAAAAATCAATTTTATGATGTACAAATCATATGACAACATATTAGCATTTGTTAAATATATGTAGTAGATATATGATTGCAATATCATTTGGTACACTTTTCTGTATTCTTACAATATTTCATAATTAAAACGTGAAAAGATAATTGTTATGTTCCAAACCCACATATTGAACAGAATTAAAATAAGACCCAGAGAAGCTACATTACTCATTCAGAATTATATAACCAATTAGTGCAGAGTTAAGACTTAGATTCAGGCCTCCTTATGTTAATTTCTTTTGCACTGAATTTCATTGCTTTATTTTCATAGGGAGGAAAAAAACATGGAGGCAATAGAGTATTTTATTCTTTGTTCTCTATTTATTTTCCTATTTTCTCCATGTTGAGCTACTCTATAAGAAACTAACTCACAGAAACAATAGTAAACTCCTAGAATTTTACAAGGGTAAATGTAAACATCAGATATGTAAATTCTGTGTTTAGGCAGCATCTTCAGTCTTTGATAACTCTCTGTAAATATTATTTGTTAATATAATAAAACTTTGGAAAGACATCATCTTAATAGTATACTGGATTTTTTTTTTTTTTTATCATCTTCCTTCAAATGCTTAGTGACAGGCTAGATACAAATTCAATGAATCAGTTTCCCAAGGGTTAATACCTTTATTAAACATGTGCAATCTTCAAGTACTGTTAAAGAAATTATTTTTGGATAATTTATCAACTGCCATGACATATTAGTGCTTTGTGTGTGTGTGATTCTTTCAGCTTTTAAACACCTGCCCCTTCAAAAAAGAAGCACTTTAATTCATCCTTATTTACACATTTTAAAAGTTTTAGAGTTATTTAAATGTTAGAATATGCCAGAACACGAAAATAAAATCTTGATGAAAAGTTCAGTACCCATGATAGTTATTTATTATTATTAATATTGATTGCATCCCATTTATATGTTTGCCTTTGACATTCCTTTAAATTGGAAAAAGTCATTAGTGCAATTACTTTCTGTGTTGATTTATACAACTTGTTTCCTTGCTTGGCTCTAGGATACTGACTTCGTTTCTCATGAAGGATACTACAGACCATTAAGTTTAGCGAACTGGATCGCAGTAGTTTTGAGCCCAAATTGAATTTAAAAAAAATTTTGTGAGAGACTATTTTGCCAAATTTTCACATATTAGTTTTTAAGAAGGAAAGAGGAAGGTTTAGCAAAAACATGAATCAATTTCTGTAGACCTCAACAATTGTTTCTCCCACTGTGTATATCTATGAGTAGAACTATGCAAAAGGAGTGAGATTTGGGCCATATTTGGAGCAATTTCCCATTCCATACTTCTCATCCTTCTCTATTAGAAAGTAAAATTATAAAGTGAAGTGAAACAAAACAAAAACATTAAAATCAAATAAATGCAAATCATGGGAATGTGTACAGGTGGTCAAGAGAAAGTACTTAAAATTTTCTAGAAGAGACTCAAGCTCATTCATTGACAAGTTGAGTTGATTGGGATAAAATGCTGTTGTTTATGTTATTCTAATAGGTTGGATTTGAAGTTGTTACTGCAGGAGATTGGGTCAGAGTATACTATAACGCCAGCCAAATTTCATCTAAGTTGTTTACTTTTACTTCTCTCTTTAAAATATGTATGTACATATATACAAAATAGCTGACTGCATATGAGATTTTACATTGGTTTTAAATTGCTCTTATTTGCTAAGAGTGTTTAGTAGCCTGGATAGCCAAAAATCTGTGAATTAGTCCTTGTCCTAGCAAAGCTTTGTTAAATTTAGAGACACTCTGTTGCCTTCCCTAAACAAAATGAGCACTGTGACTTTGGCTCTTCTTTACATAGTAAATAGGCTTTAAAATATTGGGTCGTTTAACTGGCAGTAGCTTTTAAAGAAAAGCAAAAACAAAAACACAACAAAAACAAACAAACAAAAACATTTTGTTTTCTGCTAAGTTTTAAGGTTATCATTTAATTATCTATGGAGAATGGAAAAATGTCTGGACTCCTCATAATGCTGTTTCCTGAATGACTCTAAAAAGGGTATTCAGTGTAAGTTCACAAAGTTGGGAGGTGCTTTCCTCCAATAACTTTTTTCACCCTTTGAGATGATGTTATGAGTCTGGCAAGAGAAGAGGCTCTGGATGAATATAGTGGGGAAAGTGGTAGATGATAATCTCAGCCACATAAATTCTAACAGCTTGTGACTCCTGACATATGTCTCATTAATTGTTTTGAACCAAAAAAATGTACTGCTCAATTTAATTACCCATATTTTTTCAGCAGTCCCCATCTCAATTCTAATATTAGCTAACTTTTTACAGAGGTTTGTTTGTTGTTTTTACTGTATCATGAGCACTATTTGAAGCCTTTAAAGTTTTAAATATATTAATTTATTTAATTCTTCCAGTGACTCTAGGAGGTTGATACTATTTTATTCTAACTTTACAGATGGGGAAATTGAAGCACACAGAAGGAAGTGACTTGCTCAAGTTCATCCCAATCTTAAGAGACAGAAACAGGACAAGCATAGGCTTTTACATCTAATTTTACCTTTTAAAAAAACTTGTAACTTGATTATAATAAGGACTATTTGAAAGGAATACATCATCAGCTCAGAATGAAACATTCAAAAGAGCATTCAAACTATGTTTGGAACAATGTCAGATATTTAGAAGTTTATATCCTCTCAGTTTCACATTTTTTTTTTTTTAAGAACAACACTCCTATTGATGCATAGGACTCATTTATCTTTCAGAAACAAAAGCTGCCTCATCTTTGTCCTCCCTCTGATGCTTGTACAAATGTTTCTTTCTCTGAGAAAGTATCTTTCACCAGGCTATCCCTCCAATCCCAACACACACACACACACACACACACACACACACACACACACACACTCCACTCCAGCCCATCTCTCTGTGTCTTTCTGTATGTGAGTGGTTGTGTCAGATTCTCCTGCAAACTCATTTGCTCTGGGAGACTTTTGTAAAGAATCCCACCTCACTCCAATTAGTAGATCTGAACCCTGCAATTTGTCACTAAGGTCAAAGTTCATGAGGACATTGAGAGGGACTTTCTCTAACTTAGGTCTGAAGGCTGCCCTGCCCTGCCACCATGTCAAGTAGGCCAGATAGTCAGCATATACATGTCCAGATTCTTTGACCTCTGGCTAATCAGAAAGGAAGCCTGGATAATGAGAGCAGATTAATGCAGATCTGGAGATCTGCATGTATGGACACTGAGCTCCCACTCTGGTCTAAAAGCATTAAGACTCACGGGTGGTAGGGTCAGTACTTACTGTTGATCTCAGTAGCCCTCAGCTTCCAGCTCAAACCCATCATATTACATAAACATCATTATTCATTATAAAACTGCCTAGCCCTTCTATAGCACAGCCTTGTGGTATTTGACTTTGTGACCTATTCTTAAAGTGACTCTTAGGGGTTGACTCCATGCTGTGTGCAGAGAACAATTTTTTCTCTTTATCTGTTAAACTTATTTCACTCATTAACCTCTTGCTGTAACCCTTTGATCTCCGCCTTCCACTATTTTCAGTATATGAGTGAGAAATAATTGACCTGTTTTCTGGAATCATCCTAACAGGAAACCCCACAGTGAAGTCTTCTTGGAAGATATTTCCCCAGTTGAGCATAAGCTCTCCTGACCAAAACCTTGCCTTAATGTTCTCTTCACCGGGGGCCAACTCATGCCCCCAAGCTGTCTGGCTGCTTGGCAAATCATCCCACAGTTTTCTACGGAGGGAAATGATCACATATATGGGGGTCTAGGTCACATTCTCTACTCTTAACCTACATATCTGACTAAGTTTCTGTAATAAAAAAAGGACTGTATTTTCAAAGAGAAAGTTAAATAAAATCCCTTTGTCAATGAAATTCCCTGGTTGAGGCGGAAGCCTCCAAGAAAGGAGAATGTACAGGTTACAGGACCCAGCCATGTCCACCAGTAGATGGATCATGTGTGGGAGAGCAGACCACTAGGGCTGTCACTTGGTGCCAGATCATCCTCCTTAACCTGAAAGATGTGCAGAAGTCCTCTGAAAGTGTCCATACAGTGCATTTGGAAAAGTATAATATCCTCCTCAAAATGTCGGACAGTCACTGTGCTGCATTCTGTTAGTGGGAAGAACATTTCCTTGGCACTGAGTGGTTGATATATACTTTTGTCCTGAAAATAAAAGTATCACTCCAGAAACTCTGAATGTTTCCAGGCTTTAGTTATTTATTTTGTCAAATTAGAAGATGGATTAGGCCCAAAGATTCTTAAAGTCTGGAACCCAGAAGACAACAGCAGCAGAAGCATCTGGAAACTTGTTAGAAATGCCCAATCTCAGGTCCCACCCCAGATATATTAAAACAGAAACATTTTGAATCCTTATTTCCTACCATATTGTGGAACCCATTTTCCAACTGGAAAAACACTGAATCTCATCTTCCTGTGTCAGCTCATCACGCCTACACCTTAACTACTTTCAAAATAACTCCCTGATGATCTGTGGTTGATAAAGACTTTAAACATTGCTCGAGCCAAACAAAACCTTGAGATTCCCAGGTGAGCCATGTTATGGTAATAAAGGTTATTTGATGTGGGTATGTCTGGGTGTGTGAGGGCTTAGCATGTCAGTGTGCCTATGGTGACAGTAAAATTGAAGAATTTATTACACAAAGTATAGTACGTAGAATAAACAATTGCCTACTCTGTTTTCTTATAAGTTCAACCTTCAACTGATTTGGATCTTAAAAAAATTACTTTTCCACCTGTCCATATTCTCAAGTTAGCCTTGATAATTACCAGGTGTGAGGCTATGAGGCTCAGAGATACTTCTCACTTTCTCTGGGGTTCTATAAACCATCTGGCATCACTGAACTAGGGAGCCAGAATCTCATGACTACCTCTAATGACACTTTGGGGTCGATGATATGGTTGAGCTACCTGTAGGCCATGAAATAGTTGCATTCTTCTTGACTTGGGACAGGTTTTATGAACCTGTTCCCACTTAGTTCATTGGTTGCTAATGGCATGAAAGAATGTAGGAAATTAGGGATTGAAGAAGTCTGGAAAACAACTTGGATACTTTTATAATTTTACACAACCTAGAGATTGTTCATCCTGGCTTAGTAAGGACTGACTAGCCATTCAACACTTAATGTTAAGTATACATTAAATTACTTTTACGCCCCCAAAAATGAAGTTAAGAAGATGATGCTTAGTTCTCTCTCATGTGTTGTTCTTCCTGCTTCTCATGTTTTTTCCTTCTTGCACATCACTTGTCCTGAAGGCCCCTGGACTCCTAGGTCTCCCTCTTCTCACTGTAGTGCATGGCCAGACTTGAATCACACCCAACTCCTTCTGGTAAATGCCATATCCTAGATTTTTCTTTTTCCTTCTCCCCTGCTTGCTTTCAGAAGGATTAGTTCTTTTTCTCCAACCATCAGCACCAGTTTTGTTAAACTCTAATAATTTTCCTAATTTTATTAATTTCTTCATTCAAGTAGGACATATTGAACCCCACTTAATGCAGAGTATTTTCTGGTGATTGGGATTCTCAGAGAATCAGGGCATTGGTAGAGTGATTGCAGGGAGAAGCCTACTTTACACAGGGTTCAGGAAAGGTCCTTTCTTTAGGATGACATTTGAGATGAGACCTAAATGTTGAGAAGGAGTTAGCCAAGTGGAGATTTTGGGAACAGAACTCCAGGAAGAGGAAAGAGCAAAGTCAAAGCTGTTGAGGCAGGAACAAGCTTCTCATGTTAAAGGAAAGGCCTGTAAGTGGGCAAGTGGTTGGAGATGAGGGAAGGTAAGAGTTCAGGTTCAATGCAGCAGGTCAAGGTAAGTAGTTTGGATGTTATTCTATGTACTTGGAAAAACTGCTGGAGAGTTTCAGCAGGTGGCATGATGTGATTTAAAGGATCGGTCAGATTACTGGTGGAGGAAGGTGGCAAAGCGGCAACTAAGGAAAACATGAGACCAGTTAGGAACATAATACAAGAAAACAGACAAGACACAATGGTGGCTTTGCTAGATTGACAGCAGTGGAAATGGAAGTGGCCAGATCCAACCCACATTTTGGTGACACGGTTTCTAGACCCTGCTAATAAATTAGATGCACAACAACAAGACAAGCGAGTTACACCCCAGCGGAATTAGCCATTTAAAGGAAAACTCTTTAAACCTGAAATGCTTTAACCCAGATGAATACATTGTTAATGGTGCAATTCTATTTAGGGGCATTTTAGGGCAGGTGTCTTTTACAATCTCTCAAATATCACTCATGGCTGGATTGAATGCACTATTTAATACTCAGTAACTTACTTGACCATATCCAGCATTTTCCTCATCTGCATGACAAACAAAGGCTAATTACTCTTGCTAAATGACTGCAATTCACTGAGAAATAAATAACAAAAAGCTAAGTTACAAAACAAACAAATAAAAAATGGGGGTAGAGAGAAATAAAGAAAGAAGAAAATCAAAGTCCACCAGATTGGTGCATCCTGATTTAGTCCTTAACAGGTCTCACGTTCCTTGACCGCAATGATCTGCCCACAGCCTGTGGTCTGGAGGCAGCTTGCCCAGGAAAGAAGCAAACCCTGTTAACTTTGGTTGACCTTCCTATCACTTTCAAAAAAACACAAAACAACAGGAGCAGCAGTAGAAGCAGCCATAAAATCCCCTGGCCTGACTCTCCCTCCCTTTTATTTTCCTCCCCTCCTATGGCAGGAAACACAAAGGACAAATCTGTCATTAACTATTTGCAAATGATCAGTTACTCACTGCAGCTGTTTGCTCACCAGATCACCATGCCAAGCACAGCTGCTCAGATGCGCCAGCCCAGTTTGCCTGGGCCACTCACCACCCACCCCGGACTGCCCCCAAACTGCCTCAGGAAGAACAGGGCAGGCTGAATCCCAAAATTGGCAGGGTGAATTGTGGTTTTTCACTTCCAGATGATCTCAACTTTTCCACTTCCTCGGCCTTCTTGGACACATGGTGAGACTGGCTGAGAAGCGCTTGCCAGCAGTCTCACTTCCAGGGATGCTGCTGGTCTGTAGGCTGAGAGGTGATAACTCTTCAGAGGTTACCAGTCAGTTCCTAAGAAAGGCAGCCTAACTGTTGCCTGGGTCCTCTGGTCCCACTTTTTAAAAGCAAGCAGCTTTGTGCTTCCACTTATTAAATTTCGCCAGCTTCTAAAGGTCAACGACCTGGCAAGCAGAGATTCACAAATAACAGGTGCAGAGACTCTGCCGCCTGCCTCCACGGGACATGGCTCTGTCACTTTTATTTACTGAATCAATCCACCAGTGTCCAGCAGGAGAACAGCAGCTAAATGGCCATTAATTGTGGGCTGATGTGCAGATGAAACCAATCTCCAAAGGGACTGTAAACCTTTGTTCCTTCACCTCCTCCTGCTCTTGCTATGGGATTAGCAGTAAATCATTCAGCAGCCTCATCTCCTTATTATAAATTTGACATTAGGGGCGTCCCAGGTGAGCTAGTGCTAACCTAGCTCTCTGTCTCTTCTCCTCTATCCTTTCCTTCCTCCCTCCCTCCTTTCTCTTTCCTCTTTCCCCTCTTTTCTTTCTTTGTCTTCATCTTTTTCATCTCCCTTTTCACAATCCTTCTGTCTCTATTTCTCTTTCTTACACACACATATGCTCATCCCCAAACATAATGGCCTTTTATTAAAGTAACCTCACTGTCCCAGGGAGCATCATTTTCTGCCCACGCTAACATCTATCTTTGCCCTTTTCCCACATGTGTATATTTAGAGAAAGAGTATGGATACAGCTGGGATTCCTATGCAATTTAAAAAAGACAGAAAAAGTTATCTTCAAAAGGAGTTCTTCCTCTCCTCCTCCTTTCTGTCACTGCTCTTCAGAAAGTTCTTTAAATCCTCAGAGTCCAAAAGGAGCTTAATTAAAGAGTAAAAGGGAATTTGAAATTAAGCAATAGACAAAGAAGAAATACAATGGATCTGAGCTCTGTCAAAGAGTCTGGGGAATGCACTGTGAGATATTTAAAAAAAAATTTTTTTATCATCTCTAGGACACGCACAGCACCGACTTGGCCCCTGGTGGCCAGCCATTGGTATACTTTGATTTGGGAGGCATTAGGGAGGCAACCCTGAGCCCCAAAATGAATCCCTAAACTGGTCTCCATAATAAGCACAAATCTATAATGGATTTCAGTCTGATTACATATTTGTATTAAGCATCCTCTTTTTCATGTGTCCTTTAAAAATAATGTATATTTTATGTTAATCAGTCATCTATACCTTAACTTAAAGATTTCTCTGAAGTAGGACTGAGGCGGGGGAGGACTGACAGAATGAATGGGGAGGAAGTGGGTCGGTCTCCAAGAGGACCTATCCTGAAACAGAGAAATGGTGTAGAAAAGCAGGAAGGGAGAGGGGGGCAAAAAGGGTACACTTTCCATAATTCATACCAGGGCTAAGGAAAAACTCTGGGAGTAAGTCCCAGTAAAGCCAGTCTCCAGAGTTGGGGAAGGGAGGAGGGTGGAAATCACACTTGCTTAGTGATCACTGCTATTAATAAAGTTCAATTACTGATATTCATGATACACATTTTTGTAGCTGCATGACATGGCACATTGCCTGGGACACAGGAGAAAGCAAAACTAACTTGCACAAGTGTGTATTGAGGGCTAGACATATTCACAGACAGGATTTCCAGGTTATCCAAAATTCCAAAGTAACTGAAGAGTAACCAGATTTTAAAAATTCATATTGAAACTGTGTATTGAATACTTTCCTTACTAATGTTTATAAAACATTTTGGAGAGGAAATGTAATATAGTTTTAAGAATATCATCTCTAAATCTAGACATCCTGGATTTATACCTACCTCACTGTGGAACCCTAGGTATTTTGAGCTTTTATGAATTTATTTGAGAAATAGTTAAGAGTTTCTAGAGCTAACATGGTGAACAAAAATGGACAGTGGCCATGCATCCATGAGCCTAAAAGTAAAATCCTAACTGTATAAAGTGCTAAGAGGTATAAGATGCCATAAAACAGGATATCTTGATCTTGACCTACTGAAGAAAGCTGAGTTCTTAGCAATATTTTCCACTTCTGGGCTGAGAGTATAAATGGGTTACAGGTGCCAAGACTTTGCTCTCAGAGTGACTGGGTAGGACTCTGGCTGGTTGGAGACCCGGAGACAATTGCTTCTCTTTCAAGTAGACTCCTCATTTTTCTTCAGTGTTTTTGTTTGTTTATTATCATTATCTGGGAATACCATCCCGTGAAAAAGTTTGGAAACTACAGAGTGAAGGAAAACGTCCCTGACAGATTGATTATCATGCTAAAATCTAAGTGATGACTAAGCATTGACCAGCTCAGGGTGCAATCTAAGAAGAAGATGTTTGCTGGTCTGGAAGCCAAGTGATTAGGGCTTCTCCAGGGACTGTGGAAAG
>NW_006771566.1:772306-772520 GCF_000442215.2 Lipotes vexillifer | reverse complement strand
CAGGAATGGAAGGGGCGTGAGAAGAGGTGGAGGCCTGAGGATGCAGGGCCTGTGAAGGACACTTTGGAGACCTTGGCCTCAGGGCAAAGGTAAGAATTTTAAACAAAGGTAAAGACTCATGGAACTTTCCACAGCCTCATAATCATTGAACACTGTGGGACATTACCTGGGTCTCGATACTAGCTCAGTTATAAAGCCACTTCTTTTTTTTTTT
>NW_006771566.1:729774-772227 GCF_000442215.2 Lipotes vexillifer | reverse complement strand
TTTGGCGGTACGCGGGCCTCTCACTGCTGTGGCCTCTCCCGTTGCGGAGCACAGGCTCCGGAAACGCAGGCCTAGCGGCCATGGCTCACGGGCCCAGCCGCTTCACGGCATGTGGGATCTTCCCGGACCAGGGCACGAACCTGTGTCCCCTGCATCGGCAGGCAGACTCTCAAGCACTGCGCCACCAGGGAAGCCCTATAAAGCAACTTTTTAAATTTTGATCAACCACATAACATTTTTGTTACTGTTTCCTCCTCTCTAAACTCAGAGATTTTAAATACATTTTCTCTAAATTGTTTCTAGCTCAACAATTCTGATTATCAAGGTTATTGACAAAGATTCAAAAGCGTCAAATGATTCATCTGGGACATAATCCAAGAATATACCACAAAATTTACTTTTCTGTTTTTTGTTTTTGTCTTCTAAATACATACTAGCAATTAATAATTGTGTCATTTGACTCAATAAAACAGCAGTAAGTAGACTTTGTTGTAGCCATAAAATGTAGTTATTAATGAGAGCAGAGAAGTGTCTAGATTTCAGCAGAGGCTTTATCCTTAGATAAGCAAATCCATACAATTTCTCAAACTTCTTAAAATATAGGAATAGAGAAATTCCAACTATTGAGTATTTCTTTTCAAGCATTTTTTTAAAAACCCTCAAAACAACTGCAGAATTGTAGGCAGACAAGGAAGCTAGGACTACTCAAGATCCTAGAAGGAAAATTCCAGCCTGGCTTCCATGTACAACTGCCAGCCCTTTGAATTCTGTATGTGTGGAGTAGAGCTGAGTTCTGATCAGTGATGATTTATGTCTGATCCTCAGTTGGATATATATAAAGATGAAGATAGTATACAGATTATAAGAAATCCTTGGCTAGAATAAACCACTTAAAAAAAAAATGATGTGGAGAAGATAAAACATGTTGGTAAAGCTTTATGTAAACATGTGGTCATTCTGAAATGCAAACATCTCAATTGCTATATAGCTTATGTCCATAGGTCCTCTTAACATCCTTGGTGGTAATGTAATTTTATGTTCATGTTACAGAAGGAGCAAAAAGTCATGTCAGCATTCTTATTAGGAAAAAAAATGTTTATTTCCCCTCTTACTGCAAGCTAGAAACAGCTATATCTAACTGAAAAACCTACCTAGATCATTGTGGAAACTGTTGATTTCATAATTCACTTATCAAAGAAAATTTAACTATTTATTATATGTCATGTCCAGTGCTTGATGCTAATATACAAGATAGACATAGTTTATGCCCTCATGAAGTTTCTAATTTGAATACTCTGCATGGAAACTAGGCCATATAAGAACATATAAAAGGGAACACTAGCCTGCTCTCAGAAGCCAGGAAAAACTCTGAAAAGCAATGTTTTTGGGGAGATCTGAAGGAAAAGTCAGTGAACAATGCCTGAGAACTTAGTTGGGAAAAGTTTCAACTTCCTAGAAGTTGAGCCAATCAATCTTGAAATTTCATCTTCATTTTGAGAACATCCAAGATGCAAGCTTTATCAAGCTTTTGACAGTGAAAACTTTACCCGCAGCACTTTTAAAAATATCTCCTGGGTATCTACACATATATTTCAGCCTCTGCACCATTAAGGGATTGGACATGAATATTCTTTAAACCTTTGATCATTTCAAGAGGGTAGGACAGGATAGGAGGAGTCTTTCATGCTGGAAATTCTTATGTCATTGTCCAATGTAATACATAACACACCTGTCATCTTCACAGGAAAAGGCCCAGTTGCCTTTAGAAAATTCAGCCCTATGGGTCTCTCCTGTGATATGTGACCTAGAAGACAGATAACTAGGGGGATTCTTTGACTGAAGGAATCCTGGGTTTCATTGCTTTCGGATGTAACCACCTCCAGAGCTATGGAAGTATTGCTATTTAATTAGAGAGATTAAACTAGGAAAGTACTTTTCTCCTAAAAAAAGAGAAGACTGAGGGCTCAGGGGAGTTCTGGGTGTCTATGCCTTGTGCAGGGGCAGAATTTGCTTCTTTAAAATGACTCACCCCTATGTCTGAATCTGGCTCTCCATATTCACCTTGTTTTATTTATACCTTGTTTTATAACTGTCCAAGAAATAGTGGGCATATTTATCTGTCCTCACTGGTGTGGCTGGGTTTGTAATAAAAGGCCTCTAGATTGCTTAATAGAATAATTGTGATAGAAATACCTGTTTATATAAACCAGGTTAGAAAAAAAATGCCTACTTATTTTTGTGGGTTTTGAGAGGTTTACAAAAGGATATCTACCTGAGAAATATATTTTCCCTTGACACTTGTTTTTCCATCATTTAAGAAAGAAGCAATGTAGAGATTTAAGAAACCTGTGAGTTAGAGGTGAGAATGAGACAGAAAGGTTTGGTTGGGATTAGCTGTGTGAAGAGGTTTGCAGTGTACTTACCAAGCTATAGAGACCCATTTACATTTTGACCAAGAGATGGCCATATTCCAGCCTTCACTTTCATAAAATAACAGCAATAGGATCTGAGGCGAAATCCATAAAATGAATCTGAGCACACTTCCTGTTGTTAGTATATGAATGAGATCCTTATGCTGATTGGAATTTCAGAGTAGACCAGATGGCCTGGAGGAAACTCAAATGACAGCAAATATAGTTGTAATGGCTACCATCTTGCTGCATTAGACAGACCTAACCCCTACTAATCATTTGCAAACCACTCAACACTTCATTTCACCTAGAAATCCAATTTTTATTCTATTTAAGACCTCTCACCAGGTAACCCCACTCTATTCCTTTAGCCTCAGCTACAGCCTTTGCCTCTACTGTATATGAACATCCAGTTCTGATAAAATCTTTGATGTTGTTTTAACTCACATGTACTTTCAAACTTCCATGCCCTTGTATGTGGTGTGCCCTTCACTCAGACTTATTTATTTATTTATTTTTCTTCTCTTCTGTTATCAAATTCCATCTTATCTTTAGGACTCATTTCAAACACTGCTTTCATTTTAAAGAACACTTCACTCTCTCAATTAGGTTTTGCACCTCTGCTTCCACAAGACCATGTTTGTGCTCAATTTTAGCACTTCATTCATTTAACAAATATTTGTTGAGCAACTATTACTACCACTCAGGATACCACAGTGAGTGTGTAATGCTCCATTGATTTTTTTTTTTTTCCATATGCTACTTCTCCCCTAGACTATGGATATCTTGATGATGGACCCTATTCTAATCATCTTTATGTCCTAAGTACCTAGCAGGTTCCCTGTTATGTAATAAAGTCCTCAGTAGTTACCTGATTTAATAATTGATTGAATAAGTATATTTTTATGGGCTCCTGATTCTGATCATATTAATATCATTTGCATCTGTTGTTGTCTAACTACTGTCCTTTTATGTACTTTATGTTTCAGAGAGTTTGTAAAATCATTCACTTATCAAATAAATTTTGAGCTAATAATCCAGACCTTTCCATTATTCTCTCCTTTCCTCATAAAACCTTGCTCTTTTCTTGTCCTCTATGTAATTTCCTTAGGATTCAGCCATTGTAAACCATTTTTCCCCCAAGTAAACAAAATAGAAATAAGAAGTTAAAAAAGGTATTTTGAAGATTACGTATTTTCCACATACTATGGGACTATAAGGAGTGGTGAATCATGTCACAAGACATCCATGTTTCATGTTGGATTAGTTGGGGTTTATAGAATTAGGGGATTGTAGTTTTAAAGAGATTTTGCAGATGACTTAATCCCACATCCTACCACAGCTTCTATTCATCATTGATAAGGCTCCCAGGCTCCATTTGAATGCTTCCAGTGAGGAAGGCCACACTGTGTCTTAAGACATTTTAATATTTCTAAAGTTGTTTTTGTTGTTTTTATATTGATCCAAAGTCAGCCTTCTAATCACTTCCTGGTGCTAAAAAGTCATTAGAATAAATAATAATTAACATGTTAACAATTCACAAAATCTTTTAGGAAAATCCTAATTCTCATTTTAGAAAAATGTTGTTGAGGTAAACTTCAGAGTCAGTGTGCCACTGTTCCAGGCTGAGACCCTACCCTGTATTTACTTCTGTGACCCAAAGTAAGGGGCGAGTGCTGATAGTCCGTAAAGCAATCAAGGACTCTTTTTGCAAGTTCCTGCTCTGTTGCATAACTAGAAGCTCCAACTCACCCCTTCTGGGTAATTAACTTGCCTGTTGGATCTTGGCCAGTGACACATTTTACTTTTCTAGTTTGTGTCAGTTAATAAACACTTACAGAGTGCCTGCTGTGACAGGACTCTGTTCTAGGCTTAGTAGAAATATTACCCAACAGTGGCCGTGGCAGTCATGACTCTTTTCTTTTTCCCCAGGGGCTCTCATTAAACAGAAAGGGAAGAAAAACATGGAACACAACACTCAATTTATCATTCTCAGTCTTCTTTCTAAGAACTTCTTGGAGCATCCTACTGAGGTTAACAACATATCTCTTCTGGGAATCCCTGGGGCTTAGGTTATGGATATTTAATTAAATATTCTTTAAACTATAAGCATATTTTTTAATTTATTTAGAATGTCCAAATCTATAGAGAAAGAGCCAGTGTCTCAACATGTTGACCTCACATACTGAATCTGTCACTGAGGGGGGATCATACCTGGCCATATCAGAGTCCTTAAACCAAGGGCCACAGATACATATTATATCATATATTGACAACTGGGCTCCATGCTTTAACCCTCCCCCCAAATTGTATGCAAATTAACATGCATGCCAAATTTTTGAGTCTGAGAATGTTCGTGACTTTCATCCGAAAATGCATGCTCGATAATAGAAGCTGCCAGAACCATGACAAACAGCACCTTCTCTATTACCAATAACTGTTTATTCAGGTAACTAGTTCTGTCCTTATTGTGGCTTTACCCTTTTACTCTGTACCTAAAATGCAGAACAACAAAACAAAATGAATACATAACATAACAACAGCAGCAACACATTTTTTTGTGGAGCTATTTACAACACTGTGAGGATGCTGGAAAAAAATTTAATTTTTAAATTTTATTTTAGTTAATTAAATTTAATTAATTTTATTTTTTTACATCTTTATTGGAGTATAATTACTTTACAATGGTTAGTTTCTGCTTTATAACAAAGTGAATCAGTTATACATATACATATGTTCCCATATTTCCTCCCTCT
Organism: Lipotes vexillifer; assembly: GCF_000442215.2. Classification (NCBI taxonomy): domain Eukaryota; kingdom Metazoa; phylum Chordata; class Mammalia; order Artiodactyla; family Lipotidae; genus Lipotes; species Lipotes vexillifer. The sequence goes on along the minus strand of NW_006771566.1, from coordinate 767,060 downwards.
TGCACCTCCCACCCTCCTTATCCTACCCATCCAGGTGGTCACAAAGCACTGAGCTCATCTCCCTGTGCTATGCGGCTGCTTCCCACTAGCTACCTATTTTACATTTGGTAGTGTATACATGTCCATGCCACTCTCTCACTTTGTCCCAGCTTACCCTTCTCCCTCCCTATATCCTCAAGTCCATTCTCTAGTAGGTCTGTGTCTTTGAATTTAATTAATTTTTAAATTTTAATTAAAAAATTAAAAACAGGGTTATTCAGATTCTAAAACATGCATAACTCTTCAGTTGAATTTAAATTCAGGGTCACTATATATTCAGAATTAATCTGATGGTGTCCTATTATTATTTACCAAATAAATACAGACCTTTAAATGGAACAAAAAGTAGAAAAGAAAAAATATGGAGTTGCGGTTAAAGATAGTGACCAAATAGGTCAACTATCAAAGTTTTGCTTGATAGATTTTTTTTTTCTTTCTGTGTTTCATTTTTTCTGGGGCCTGTCAGTTGCTCTGGGGAGAGAACTGTGCTCTTATGAGTTTTATCGAGGAGGGGAAAAAAAAAAAGGCAGTTAAAAGGCTTTTGAGTTCAACAAATGTGTCCTGAGAGCCAAATGGAACAAGGGTGAAATCCTAGCTAAAACCCGTGGGGAATAATTTGTTGTTAGCAGCATCTGGAAAGGAAGTGTGGCAAGGGCTGCAGAGTATTGTTTAGAGAACAAATGGAAGGAAAAAGCCTTTAAAAAGGTAGCTTTGAAGGCAAGAGGGGAAGGGAGAAAGTGTCGGAGGCCTCAAATGAGTTTGGGGATTTAGGAAGGAGATTTAATAGACTGAATAGCAGGTCACCGCCAAAGAAGTGAAAACCTGAGCTAGAAACATCAGTATTATGCGGCGTTAGTGCTGGCGCTGCACACCTAAAAGCAAATCAGATTAAGTAGTTTATTATTCCTCTGGCTCTCCTACCACTAATAATGTATTTTCTTTCAAGAACTGAGTATTTTGAAAATCCATGTTAGTCATCGAGACCGGTGTTTGCACTTATTCGTGGGCGGCCTATTGTCGCAGCCGCCTTAATTCTCGCGCCGCTGCTTCTTCCTGGACACAGGGAGATGCTGGACTGACCAGGAGGACCAAGGACCGCCACCCGCCACCGCCACCGCCACCAGGCAGGGGCCCCGGGCTCAACACAGGACCAAGCTTACGCTCTCCCGTCTGCTGCCTGGGCGGCTGGCAGAGCACCCTGCTCTTGGCTTTTCATTGTAGGAACGATATGTCTATTACAGGAAAAGGGGAATATAAAAGCCATAATTTCTGCGACAGAGAATGTTCTATTCTAAATGGTCTGTGGCCCTCATCCTAACCTTGCCTTTTCATTCCTGCATCCCACCACTTCTCTTCCACAGTCTGTTCAGACAGAGTTTGGGTGAATGGAGAAGGCAAGAACCCATGGCCACAGTGTGGTCTCACTGCACCCAAGGCCACATCTCAGGGGTGCAGTCAAGGCCATGGACCACCCAGGCTGCTCGGGGATTGGTGCCTGGCTCCTTAAGATCAGTTCTACCAGAGAATTATTTTGTCCCATTCTGTGAAGCTCTCACTTTCCAGTGTATGGGGGTAAATAACTGTAAAGAGTGATAGAAATGAGTCCCAGCTCACAATTCACTTTTGGATCCTTGTACCTTTGTTCGTCTCTTCCTAACTTTGGAGCTTTGGAGTAACCTTTTACTTCAGATGCAGACTATGCTTATTGCTAAGGGACTCCCCAGAATGCTCCATGTGAGCAGGAAAAGGCTGGTCCTAGCCTTCCTATGAATATTTGGGTATTACAGCAGATTTAACCCAATGACAGCTATCATTTATTGGCAGGGTAACACAGCACAGTGTTCACTGCCTACCTGGACTCTTGGATCTGAGAGCCTGAGTCTGAATGTATATCTCCCACTTTGTTGCACTAAACCTCCCAGACCTTCAGTTCCCTTATCTGTCAAATGGGTTGTTGTGGAGAATTAGTTGACATGTTGATTGTTTAGATCATTCAGTGTTAAGAGCCAGAATCTTAAAAGTCTCACTACATGGGTGTAATATTTTATTATTGTTTGTTCCAGCATTGTTATTATCATTGTGTGATATTTACTGTAAAGGTACTGTGTAATGTTTACATATGTTGCTTATTTTATCTGAAAAATATCATGTGGTATGTATTTCACTTATCATCCAGTTTACACGTTAATAAGAGGCAGAGCCAATATTTGAATTTGTGTCGGTCTGTTTTCAAATACTGTGCTTTCCTCACTATGCAAGTATTTCAATTATAAAGAAGTTAAGTTACAATATGAAAATTTCTGTCATGATGACAGATGACAGAAAATATCTTATATAACTAGTAAGATTTTAGATAACTGATAATATCTTTTACTTTTTATTGATTTCTTTTAATTACTTACTCTGGGGCCAAGCAGTACATAAAACCATCAATATTTCATTTTATTATAACAAGAACCATACAAAGCATCTTTGATTATTATTCCCATTTGACAGATAAAGTATCTAAGGTTTAATGAGTTTTTTGAAGCCTACATACAGTTACAGAGCCAGCAAATGATAAAGGTGGAATTTACAGTACTCTTGAGAGCCCAGATTCTTTACAAAGTGCCTCCTATAGAAAATGACAACCTCTGTATATTCAAAAGACAAAGATTGAAGAGGATGAACTATTGAACGGTAGTTGAGATTATTGATGACTAAAGAAATACAGAAATTTTGGGACAATGACATTCAATAAGACAACTTGATAATAATTTGTTGCTGAATTAAAAGGTTCTCATTAGAGGTTCAGACCCATGCCTTTTTCCTAATCTTCTGTAGCACCATTATCACCATTACAGACATTGTCTTCTTAATAATAACCTAATGAGCATTGCTTTTTATATATTTTCAAATAGCCACATGTACAATACCTAATTTCTCTTTCACTGGATACCTTTGCGACATTTAGTATTATTCCCATTTGAGACAACAGGAAACCGAGACACAGAAAGAGTAAAGGACTTTTTGTCAAAGCTAATGAAGATACGGTCCAAATCTCTTGATGACTTGCTCTATTCTCTTAACATTTATTCTGCTCCACTTATGAGAAATACACCAAAAAAAAAAAAAAAACAAAGAATGAAAGGAAAAAAGGCCATTTCTCTCCCCTCCCCCTCCACCAGTAACTTCCAATTACTGGTTGAGATTTACAGTGTGTGTACATGGGTGTGAAAGGCAAACCATGTGGCAGAATAATAAAACAATAAAAATCTCTATTAATTCTTCTCATTTTTAATTTTGATGCCTTCATTAGCAAATATACTTTAAGCAATTTTTCTGTACTAACCAGAGTTTAGTTGCAGATATGAATAGATATGATGGTCATGGCCTCTGATCTCAAAGATTTGAAAGTCCATGAGTAAAACAGATACAGATACAAATCACACTGACACAATATTTTAATAGAGGTGTCAAGAGGGCTATGAAACTGCTAGGGATGAACAATGTGTTCTGTCTTAGAAATCTAGGGAGCCTTCAGAGAGGAGAGGGATTACATGTAATTCACCATGCAGAAAAGGGATGTAAAGAAAGGTAGGGGTCATTAACAGTGTATGAAAGAAAGGCACAGGTACATGACCATTACCCAGGTCATCTCTCCTGATTAGAAAGAGTTCAGTGATATTAGTGTCTAGAAAAATATGATCATAGTCAATCCTATTTATTTACTCCAGTTGATCAAATGACCTTGAGAAGAGAACAGACCTGCATATCAAGAAAATATCCAGTTTTATATCCCTGATTTGCCATTAATTGGCTGTGTGACTTTAGGAGAGTCGATTTACATATTAGAACCTCTGTTTCCTTTCCTGTAAAACAAGGGAGTTGATATAAGTTCTATAAAATCTTGTAATTTCAGTGACAAGTCCTCCAAAAAATGACAGAAGCATTTTTCCCCCAGCAGATTCTGTGGGTGAGCATATGATCATTGGACCCAGGTGTTTTTGTAATTGTGATAAATTGAACAAATACTGAATGCTCAGTGGCCTTCAAAATTCATCCTGCCACCTGTGTGGTAGTATGCCCTTCTAATAGTGGTAGAAGAAATCGCCCAGCCACCCATTGACCCAATTCTACTGCCTTAGGTATTTCAGACACAAAATTTTGTGAAATTTTAATAGGCCAATACATTTTCCAGAATAAAGAGAATATCTATCTATCTATCTATCTATCTATCTATACTTTATGGAGCTATGCATCTTGATGTCCTGTGGAAGAATGTATTACTCTAGGGTAAGGAGGATCAGATTATAATGCAGAACTAATTTAAGATTTGCAGAGTCCTGGAGGTAAGAGAGCTGCTCATGCCAACTGAAGGAGGCAAAGGGTCTCTAGTGGTCTGGAACCAATGAGAAACCAAGAAAAAGTGCACTAAAAGGATTAATAGTTTAAAACCAAGCTACATTGACCTATTCCAAAAAGGAGACCTCATCTAAAATAGTAGACATTGTTGGAGTAACCAGCTGATTAAGTTTATGGTAATATGCTTTCATCCTCCAGGTTCTATTTGTTTTTGCCCTAGCCTAAGTGGAAAAATAAATAGGGACATTTATTCAATTTGGGGGGCAATTATTTACTGAGCATTTTAATTCATACAGTCATGTCTTTTCCTACTACAGCATGCTTGTCACTTGAGGTCATCGTGAAAAAAACAGCAGAGCCAGTGCTGGGGATAATACTGTGAATGCAGAAAGCCAAGAAGAAAAATGAAGTTTACCTTGAACCAAATAACTTGAGTTCTCTCACCTATTTTTTTTCTTCCCTGTCCCCTCCATACCAACACTACTACCACCATCACCCTTTCTTGGCAAGAACATTTGGAAAGATACATGCACAGAGAGGACAATTATAACCAAACAAATGTGCATTGCTCTCTGAGAATTTGGCCTCCATTGTTTACTCAAGATTACACCCCCTTTTTGGCTAGGTCTAGATTTCAAAGCCCAGCTCTAAACAAGCTTGAAAGTCTACACTTCACACTGTCAACAAAACCTAGACCTGCATTTGAAATTGTGCAACTTCATTTGAAGAAATGTTTGTGCAGTCCATACTCATGGGAGAAAAAAATCCAGAAAGAAAACAAAGGGAGTTTGCTGCTCTGGCTGTTAATACAGCCTAGGCCACCTAGCAGGCTTTTTAGAGGAAAGAGTCATTATTTCTCAATGAGTAGATAAGGTTAATTTTCAGGGGAGTTGGCTCTTGAACAGGACCGTGAAGAAAGAATAAGAATTGAGCAAGCAGAGCAAAGAGCATAGAAAACTCTAAGCAGGTAGAGCACCAAGTGAAAGGCACAGAACGGCCACAACTCTGGAGAACTTACAGGACAGAGAAAAAGAGGTTAGTTTGGTTAAAGCAAAGGATACACTAAGGGTAAAGCAAGAGCAAAGGTAAAAGGAGCCCATGACATTTTTGAGCCAGAAGGAAGAACACAAAGTTCCCCATCAGGAAGACTAATATTGGAGCAAAGCTTAAGGTGAATAGAACTGGGCAGTGACTGGAAGTAGGGATACCTGCCAGGAAACCACTGAAAAGATACATGTAAAAAACAGGTGATAAAGGCTACTCAGGCAGTTAATATGGAAAGCAGACAATGAAGGGGAGATATTTTAGGAAGGTTGGAACTACTGAATTTGAAACAAAGGCAGTGTTATGGACAAGGAAAAGGAAAAGAATTCAAAATGATGCAAGGGTGAGAGCTTAAACCTGAGATCCTGGGAGGAGTGTTGTGTCATTATATAGAAAGAGAATGCACAAGCAAGAAAAGTTTTGCAGGCAAAATTATATATTCATATTTAAACACACTGAGTTGAAAAAGTCTGCAGAATACCCCAGATGAGAGTTCTTGCAGAATATTAGAAATGTAGTTCAAGAGAGAGCTTAGGTGTGCAGCATTTCTCATACAGGTGATTTTAAATTTATGAGTGGATTATATTTTTCATATAGTTAATGAAGAAGGACAAAAATGGAGGGGGGCAGATCTTTGGAAAATATACATATTAAAGCATAGGAAAAAAAGGAACTAGAAACAAGAAAGTGTAATGCCAGAGAAAGAAGTAAAAATATATAAGTTGACAGGTATTGAAGAACACAAAGATTGAGGATGATGGAGAATTAGAGAAAAGAGAAAAATATATTTTACATGTATACATACAGGAGTATTGTAATATTCAAAACAAGTAGTATATGATTTGAATAGTGGTGGAAAAAGCCAGATAATGAGAGATTAAGAAACCTGTGGCTGACAATCAATGCAATGATATGATCTGTTCTCAGTCTGCAAAGGGGCTAATGGTCTGGATATGAGGAATCTCCCAGCACCTGTAGTCTGTGATTTTTCTTCACTTTGTGCATCTGATTTGAATTGAGTTCAGACCTACACTCTTCTAAAGTGATGGACAATAGCAGTATAAAACTGATTCCTAAAATACTTAAAATCTTGCCAAAATAGTATGGGTTATAGAATAAAATATGCCACAGACTGTATCTATAGGCTATCAACATATAGGTCAGTTATCCCTATTAGTCAGAACTCTGGGTTCTTAGTGTATAAAACAAATTTATTAACTATTGTTGAGATAAAACAAGGTGATTTATTAAAGACTTATTTTGTTTTCAAAAAATATTGATTTTTTTTGCATTCTTTCTTAGTTATTTCAACAGCGGGTTCTAATCAAATTCCAGCATCAGTAGATCAGCAGAACATTTATTTTAGAGCAAGGGTGGTGATAATAGTGATGGTGTTAATCACTACAATTTCAGGGGCACCTACCATGTTTCAGGTGGTTGACAAGATGACTTATGCATGTTATTCTTGTCTCCTACTTGGGGATCCGGAGGATACTAATAAAATTTTTTTCCAGAAAGCTTGTATTTGTTGGGACCATGTTGCTCTGAGCTCATTAGCTTTCAACAAGCATGACATTATAGTGATACTATTTAGCACTTCCCGTCTTCAAAATACTTGGCAAATATTAGATAAGTAGTTCTTTAAACACTCAGAATTTTCCAAGTATGTATTATTGTTATTACCTTGTCACATATGAAGGCTATCCATCTACATAACTTTTTTAAGGAATTGGAAGGCATTATTAGTAAAGCCAAAAATCTAACCTAAACACATTTGTCTTGATTCTGTCTTCTGGCTCGAGGACAATATGTCTTACATTCTATGGAAAACATTTACTAATATGATGTAAGTGATCATATAAATTGTACAAAGTATAGCTGAATCTGTCCAACACAAAAAGTGGAAATTATCTTTATATGTTGTTTGATGACCTTAGTCTCTAACTCTTACTCAAGGTTTAAGAATCACTAAGGCTTCATACAGAAGAAAAATGGCCTTGTTAGAGGTCATGAAGGCTCTCTTCTTCCCATTATCTCCTTACTGACTAGGTCCTTTCTCTAGCACTCCTTACTCCAGTTTTGATTTAGTGAAGGATTCAATGAAAGTAAAATTTATGGTGAAGGATACTGTGGCTTCCAATCCCTAATAAGCCTGATTACTTTAAACTCTAAGACTACATCCATAAACTTTTATGTAACTTTATGTAACTTTCAAGCTGCATATCATTTCCTTCTTTCATATTCCTGATCAAAATTAACTTTCCTCATAAACTTTTCCAAATTAATTTAAAAATGTCCATCCACATTTAAATTCTTAAGCTTCTTTCCCAGTTTATTTTTGTGTCTCTCTGTTTAACATCAGCCTTAATTGAACTAAAATATAATTGTTTATATTCCTTACATATCAACTCTTCTTCTCAATTTTCCTCTGTCAGTGGTGCTTTCTCCAGGTTGCCTGGACCCATACCCATGGATTTCAATCCTAGGGGACTGAAGACCCCATTGGGATTGATTACTACTGCTTATAACATCAATTCACATCCCTGTAGAAGTATAGAAAGTGACTGAGATTGGGCCAGCTATGTGCTCACCCCAGAACATTCTTTTATTTTTCTTTTTATTTCTGTATTTATTTTCATTTATCTGGTTTCTTGTTTATTGACATTTTGTGTAGAAACAGCACCAAGCAGAAAATGGCAGTCATTTGGGCAATCTGATTGCAGTGGTTGCTTTCTTGTTAATCGGGAGGTTGTGTATGTGTTCATAAGCCTTCAATCTAATGTCTGCTCTCTTATATAGCTCTGCTCTACTTTATTAGTCCAGTGTCCACCATTTGAGTGTATGTTCTTCAAGGAATGGTAAGCTAGTTTAGAATTTAGCATAATATTCATGCTAAATGGACCTGGACAACATTATAGATTAGCAGTAAATTCTTATGAATGAATATATGAGACTGTAGACAAATGTATTATGAAAGCCTCAATTTTTGCCTATTCTAATCCCCAGGAATTATAATAAAAATAACATATAGAACAAGTTCTTGTACTTAGGGAATGTTTTGGGAAGAAGAGAATATGTATATAGACTAGAAAAAACTAAATAACACCTAGAAAATATCTTGATGTGTACAGTGGAATATATACCTGAATAGTTAGTGAATTTAAAATAAATGAATGGTCAAAGTGACTGTTAAATGATCTAGGAAATTTAAATAAAAGTCTGTTCCTTCTTACCTCCTCCTCCTTCTTATTTCATCTCTCATAATATCCTGTATTTATTCATACTAATTAGTTCAATATATTCACAGGTATTGTATTGCTACTATATGTAGATAGGTGTGTTTCTAAAAAGGTTGTAAATCACATTCATTCCTTTAATACTAACCTAGAAGCAAAAAAGGCCGCTATTATTGCAGGTTATTATTCCTGCCCAAGAGATGACAGGAGAGGCAGAAACTATTTGGAGCTCCGTCTGAATTGCAGTTTTAAGCACATCTGATGTAGTACATGTCTGGAGGTGGCATTTCTAACCTTTTTATCAACTGGGTTCCATGGATCAGAATAAATGATAACAATAGTTCACCGCCTTCTGCTGGACAGATTTGCTACTTGAAAAATGATCAGGGCCCTATTAAGAGAAGCCACCCCACCCTAATAGGGAGCAGATCACAGTCCAGGTCTCTCTGCAGTTGTATCTCTCTGTGTCAGGGGACATGACCTTGCCTGTCTTTTTCCCCAGGATCAGTTGAATGATGGACTTTTTTTCTTTCCCTGAATTGTTACAGCAAGAGGAGAGGAAGGATTGCAGATTTTTTTTCTTTTCCTTCAGAAAAGAGACATGGCCCATTTTAACATCCCCATTATCTATGTGTCTGTCCACAAAAGCTCTATTTGAAAAGGCCCTATGGTTTCACAATGAGGACAAGCCCTTTCTAATGCCACTCTCACTGACCACAGTGTACCTGGGGCTCCATTTTTATATGTGGAATGGCAATGCATTTACTTACTGCCCCTAGACCTTCCTTAAAGTGACCCACCCCTCAGATTTTGCTCTGCTCTTCCCTTTCATGAATCAGATCCTGTTTCTCCTTTTATGTCCATATTGTAGTTCTCCTTCAAGATGTAATTCAAATTCTGCATTTTCTCTGAAGCAATCCTTACCCATTCTGACTCACAATAATACCTACATCTTTTGAACTACTATATATTATTCTAAGGACCTAGTATAGATACTGAAACTTATTATTATACTGTTTTAATTTATTTATGGTACACGAATGAAAGAACTGATCTTGTTCTATTTTATTTGATCTTTTTCCCCTTCATTCTCTACCCCCTCCTTCATTCCCCCATAATTGCTCAGTTTTATGTGTTTCATTCATAACCTTAAAAACATATGCATCCACTAAATTTTTATTTTTATTTATTTATTTTATTGGAGTATAATTTCTTTACAATGTTATTTTAGTTTCTGTTGTACAACGAAGTGACTCAGCTCTATGTATACATATATCCCCTCCCACTTGGGCCTCCCTTCTGCCCCCCCATTGAACCCATCTAGGTCATCATAGAGCATCTTAGTTCCCTGTGCTGTAGAGCAGGTTCCCACTCGCTATCTATTTTACACATGGTAGTGTATATATGTCAATCCTAATCTCCCAATTCAACCCACCTTCCCCTTCTCCGTCACACACCGTGTCCACACATCAGTTCCCTATGCCTGTGTCTCTATTCCAGCCCTGCAAATAAGTTCATCTGTACCATTTTTCTAGATTCCACGTATATGCATTAATATATGATATTTGTTTTTCTTTCTGACATTTCATTCTGTATGAGAGACTCTAGGTCCATCCACATCTCTGCAAATGATCTGATTTCATTCTTTTTCAAGGCTGAGTAATATTCCATCATATATATGTACCACATCTTCTTTATCGATTCATCTATTGATGGGCATGTAGGTTGCTTCCATGTCCTGGCTATTGTAAATAGTGATGCAATGAATATTGGAGTGTATGTCTTTTTGAACTATGGTTTTCTCAGGGTATATGCCCAGTAGTGGGATTGCTGGGTAGTATGGTAGTTTTATTTTTAGTTTTTTAAGGAGCTTCCATACTGATCTCCATAATGGCTGTATCAATTTACATTCCCACCAACAGTGCAAGAGGGTTCCTTTTCCTGCACACTCTCTCCAGCATTCATTGTTCATAGATTTTTTGATGACGGCCATTCTGACCAGTGTGAGGTGATACCACCTTGTACTTTTGATTTGCATTTCTCTAATAATTAGTGATGTTGAGCATCTTTTCATGTGCCTCTTGGCCACTTGTATGTTTTCTTTGGAAAAAAAGGTCTGTTTAAGTCTTCCACCCATTTTTTGATTGGGTTGTTTGTTTTTTTGATATTGAGCTGCATGAGCTGTTTGCATACTTTGGAGATTAACCCTGTGTCAATTGCTTCGTTTGCAAATATTTTCTCTGAATCTGAGTGTTGTCTTTTTGTCTTCTTTATGGTCTCCTTTGCTGTGCAAAATGTTTTAAGTTTAACTAGGTCCCACTTGTTTATTTTTGTTTTTACTTTCATTACTCTAGGAGGTGGATAAAATATATCTTGCTGTGATTTATTTCAAAGAGTGTTTTTTCTATGTTTTCTTCTAAGAATTTTTGTTGTTGTTGTTGTTGTTGTTGTTGTTGTACGCGGGCTTCTCACTGCTGTGGCCTCTCCCACTGCAGAGCACAGGCTTTGGACACGCAGGCTCAGCGGCCATGGCTCACAGGCCCAGCCACTCCGTGGCATGTGGGATCCCTCTGGACCGGGGCATGAACCCGCGTCCCCTGCATCAGCAGGCGGACTCTCAAACTCTGTGCCACCAAGGAAGCCCTCTTCTAAGAATTTTATACTGTCCGGGCTTACATTTAAGTCTTTTAGCCATTTTGAGTTTATTTTTGTGTATGATGTTAGGGAGTGTTCTAATTTCATTCTTTTACGTGTAGCTGTCCAGTTTTCCTAGCACCACTTACTGAAGAGACTGTCTTTCTCCATTGTGTATTCTTGCCTCCTTTGTCATAGATTAGGTGACCATATGTGTGTAGGTTTATCTCAGGGCTTTCTATCCTGTACCATTGATCTATATTTCTGTTTTTGTGCCTGTACCATACTCTCTTGATTACAATAACTTTTAGTATAGTCTGAAGTCAGGGAGCCTGAGTCCTCCAGTTCCATTTTTCTTTCTCAAGATTGCTTTGGCTCTTTGGGGTCTTTTGTGTTTCCATACAAACTGTAAATTTTTTTTTCTAATTCTGTGAAAAATGCCATTGGTAATTTAATAGGGATTACATTGAATCTGTAGATTGCTTTCAGTAATATAGTCATTTTCTCAATATTGATTATTCCAAGTACATGGTGTATCTCTCCATCTGTTTGTGTCATCTTTGATTTCTTTCATCAATGCTTTATAGTTTTCTGAGTACAGGTCTTATGCCTCCTGAGGTAGGTTTATTCTTAGGTATTTTATTCTTTTTGTTGCAATGATAAATGGGAGTGTTTCCTTAATGTCTCTATCTGATTTTTTGTTGTTAGTGTATAGGAATGCCAGAAATTTCTGTGCACTAATTTTTTATCCTGCAACCTTACCAAATTCATTGATTAGCTCTAGTATATTTCTTGGGCTGTCTGTAGTATTTTCTATGTATAGTATCATGTCATCTGCAAACAGTGACAGTTTTACTTCTCTTTTCCAATTTGGATTCCTTTTATTTCTTATTTTTCTCTGATTGCCATGGCTAGGACTTCCAAAACTATGTTGAATAATAGTGACAAGAGTGGACATCCTTGTCTTGTTCCTGATCTTAAAAGAAATGCTTTCAGTTTTTCATCACTGAGAATGATGTTTGCCATGGGTTCGTCATATATGGCCTTTATTATGTTGAGGTAGGTTCCCTATATGCCGAATTTCTGGAGAGTTTTTATCATAAATTGGTGTTGAATTTTGGCAATAGCTTATTCTGCATGTATTGAGATGATCATATGGTTGTTATTCTTCAATTTGTTGATGTGGTGTATTACATTGATTGATTTGCATATACTGAAGAATACTTGCATCCCTGCAATAAATCCCACTATGATCCTTTTAATGTGTTCTTGGATTCTGTTTGCTAGTATTTTGTTGAGGATTTTTGTAATTTTCTGTAATTTTCTTTTTTTGTGATATCTTTGTTTGGTTTTGGCATCAGGGTGTTGGTCGCCTCGTAAAACAAATTTGGGAGTCTTCCTCCGTGTGCAATTTTTTGGAAGATTTGAGAACATTGGTGTTAACTCTTCTCTAAATGTTTGATAGAATTCAGGCATCTGATCTTGGACTTTTGTTTACTGGAAGATTTTTAACTATAGTTTCTATTTCATTACTTGTGATTGGTCTGTTTATATTTTCTGTTTCTTCCTGGTACAGTCTTGGAAGCCTGTACCTTTCTAAGAATTTGTCCATTTTTTCCAGGTTGTCCATTTTATTGGTATATAGTTGCTTGTAGTAGTCCCTTATGATCCTCTGCATTTCTGCAGTGTCAATTGTATTTTCTCCTTTTTCATTTCTAATGCTATTGATTTGAATCCTCTCCCTTTTATTCTAGATGTGTCTGGCTAAATTATCAATTTGTTTATCTTCTCAAAGAACCAACTTTTAGTTTTATTGATCTTTGCTATTGTTTTCTTCCTTTCTATTTCATTGATTTCTGCTCTGATCTTTATGATTTATTTCCTTCTGTTAACGTTTTTATTTCTTGTTCTTTCTCTAGTTGCTTTAGGGGTAAGGTTAGTTTTGTTTTTTGTTTTTCTGTTTTTTTGAGATTTTTCTTGTTTCTTGAGGTGAGATTGAATTGTTATAAACTTCCCTTTGAAAACTGCTTTTGTCAAGTACCAAAAGTTTTGGATCATCGTGTTTTTGTTGTCATTTTTTTCTATGTATTTTTTTATTTCCTCTTTGATTTCTTCAGTGATATCTTAGTTATTTAGTAGTATACTGTTTAGCCTTCATGTGTTTGTGTTTTTTATAGGTTTTTCTGTAATTGATTTCCAATCTCATAGAGTTGTGGTCAGAAAAGATGCTTGATATGATTACAATTTTCTTAAATTTACCAAAGCTTGATTTGTGACCCAGGATGTGCTCTATCCTGGAGAATGTTCCATGTGTATTCTGCTCCTTTCAGGTGGAATGTCCGAAAAATATCAATTAAGTCTATCTGGTCTCTTGTGTCATTTAAAACTTCTGTTTTATTATTTATTTTCTTTCTGAATGATCTTTCCATTGGTGTAATTGGGGTGTTAAAGTCCCTCACTAGTATTGTGTTACTGTCAATTTCCCCTTTTATGGCTGTTAGAATTTGCCTTATATATTGAGGTGCTCCTACATTGGTTGCATAAATATTTATAATTGTTATGTCTTCTTCTTGGATTGAGCCCTTGATCATTATGTTGTGTCCTTCCTTGTCTCTTGCAACAGTCTTTATTTTAAAGTCTATTTTATCTAGTATGAGTATTGCTACACCAGCTTTCTTTTGATTTCCATTTGCATGTGATATCTGTTTCCATTCCCTCACTTTCAGTCTGTATGTGTCCCTAGGTATTAAGTGGGTCTCTTGTAGACAGCATATATATGGGTCTTGTTTTTGTATCCATTTAGCCAGCCTCTGTCCTTTGGTTGGAGCATTTAATCCATTTATATTCAAGGTAATTATTAATACGTATGTTCCTATTATCATTTTCTTAATTTTTTTTGGTTTGTTTTTGTGAGTCTTTTTCTTGTCTTGTGTTTCTTGCCTAGAGAAGTCCCTTTAGCTATTGCTGTAAAGCTGGTTTGGTGGTGCTGCATTCTCTTAGCTTTTGCTTGTCCATAAAGCTTTTGATTTCTCATTGAATCTGAATGAGACCCTTGCTTGGTAGAGTAATCTTGGTTATAGGTTTTTTCCCTTTTATCATTTTAAATGTGTCCTGTCACTGCTTTCTGGCCTGGAGTGTTTCTCCTGAAAAATCATCTGATAACATTATGGGGATTCCCTTATATGTTATTTGTTGCTTTTCCCTTGCTGATTTTAATATTTTTTCTTTGAATTCAATTTTCTTTAGTTTGATTAATATGTGTCTCAGCATGTTTCTCCTTGGGTTTATCCTGTATAGTACTCTCTGCTCTTCTCAGACTTGGGTGGCTCTTTCCTTTCTCACGTTAGGGAAGTTTTCATCTATAAGCTCTTCAAATATTTTATTAGACCCATTCTCTTTCTTTTCTTCTTCTGGAACCCCTATAATTTGAATGTTGCTGCCTTTAGTATCCCAGAGATCTCTGAGATTGTCCTCATTTCTTTTCATTCTTTTTTCTCTATTTTGTTCCTTGGCAGTTATTTCCACTGTTCCAACTTTCAGCTCACTTATTCAATTTTCTGCTTCAGTTATTCTGCTATTGATTCCTTCTAGTGTATTTTTCATTTCAGTTATTGTGTTGTTCATCACTGTTTGTTTGTTCTTTAGTTCTTCTATGTCCCTGTTAAAATTTATTGTATTTTCTCCATCTGTGCCTCCATTTTATTTCTAAGATTTTGGATCATCTTTACTATCATTACTCTGAATTCTTTTTCACGTAGCATGTCTATTTCCTCTTCATTTATTTTGTTTTGTAGGTTTTTGCCTTACTTTTTCATCTGTAACATATTTTTTTGTTGTCTTATTTTTTTCTGATGGGTGGGGCTGTGTTTCTCTCTTGCTGGTTGTTTGGCCTGAAGTGTACAGCACTGGAGTTTGCAGGCAGTTGGGTGGAGCTCTGTTTGGTGCTGAGATGAGGACCTCTGGGAGAGCTCACACCAATTAATATTCCCTGTGGTCTGAGGTTCTCTGTTAGTCCAGCAGTTTGGACTCAGCAGTCTAACCACAGGAGCTCAGGCCCTATCCCTGACCTGAGAACAAAGACCCTGCAAGCTGTGTGGTGTGGAAAAAAAAAAAAAAAAAGGCAGCAAACCCAAAAGAGCAGAGCTATAACAAAGAATAAAAAATAAAATAAAATTAGAAAAGTAAAAAGTATATTAGAAAAAATTTAAAATGAAACAACAAAGCAAAACAGAACCACAACAGCTAAAATAAAAGTCAAAAAAAGGCCTTGGTGATGGGGGGGCGAGGGTGTTTAGGAGGCCTCAGGACCCGTGTGGTCAGAGAGGACCCCAGAGGGTGGAGGTTCAGACCAAGGACACCAACCAGCTTGCCAGGGCTTGAGCTGGCAGGGGAGACACTGGCTGCTTTACCCTCCAGTCCACAGATCCCCTGAAGTTCTCTCCCCTTTCCCAATGATGCCCTCACCATGACTGTACCCCTCTGAGTGTAGGAAATCCCTCCCCTCCCCCAGCTGCACCTCAGTGGTGCCAGTCCCATCCCTCCTCCACTTTTCTTCCTCTCCTTCCCCTTCACGTCCTACACTGTCATACAGGGATTCCTCTTGTCCCCTTAGGTGTCTGAGGTACCCCACCAGTGCCTGGTAGGTGCCCAAGTTGTGAAGAGATGTGAGTTCCGTGTCTTCCTACTCTGCTATCTTGACTCTGCCCACTAAATTTTTAGAGTGTTATTTTGTGGGTGTATGCGTTTTTCAAAAAATGTATATATATAAATTGTAGTGTGAAATATTTCTTATTTTCTTTCTTACATATTACTCTACATTAAAACAGTAGAAAAAATTAGTTAGTTAGATGCCAGATAAATAGATGGATAGATATATGAAGGAATAGATAGACAGGGAGAACAAGAGAGAGAGAGAGCACACAAGTTAGAAAAAGAGAGAGAGATGGATAGATAAATAGGTAGGTAGTAGATAGATCAGAGAAAAATTCATAGACTTATTTTAAAGGGCCAGTGGAACCAACATGGGAGCAGAAAACAATTAAAGCCAAACTGTCTTATTCACTATGTAGTCCTCATTTTAAACTTTAGACAAACAAACAAATGGAGAATTCTTGGCCAGGAAAGGTCAAATACTTCTAGAAAAGTTACATGACCCAAAGAAAAATGAATGAGTTTTGATTTTAGTCCCACTTTTACTTAGAGACAAGAACCAATGGACCATCACAGAGAGAACTTCTCTTACTTACATTTTTAGAAAAGTTAGTGTGTGTTTTGTCCAGGATTGACTGTGGAATGTTCACATCTGACACTTCTTCCATCTTAGACTGAATAAATGTGTAAATTCTGAGAAATTCAGAACTGAGACTGCTTCAAATATGTAAATAATTTTATATAGAGTGAAGATAGGGTTTTATTATGACTTTTGTGCACCCTAAGCACTTTTGTCTTTGTGGACCTGTTCTTTCATTTTACAAAAAATAACCAACCAGTAATATATATTATATTTATGAATGTTGCCATAAGATGAGAATAATCAGGATGAATTCATTATATATTCATTATTGTTACATTAATTTTTCTTCTGATTTTAAAATAAATTGATATAAATTAAAACTAAACATTTTTCTGGCCCCTAAAATTGTTAGTGATCTTAAGCACTGTGCCTACTATGCCCAGTGAAGAAGTCAGCCCCATGTCAGGGGAGGGAGATGAACTATCTATCATTCCAAAAACTTCAACAATTCACACTAACAATTTACAGTTTGTAAAACATTTAGGTATCATCTTATTTGGTACTTACAAAAACTTTGTATAATGGGTATTAATGGCACCAGTTTTAGAAATGCTGACATTGAGAGTCTTGCCAGTTGTAGTGCTATCACAACTAGAAATTAGTAAGCAAAATAATTTTGCAAGAACTTGCATCTTAGTTCTTATAGGGCCAGTGCAACTTATTTACCCCTTTGTAGGATCAGTGTTCGACTCAGAATTGCTTCTATTTTATGAGTGGTCATCTGATCTTGTCACATTACAGACAAATTAATTTCCCATTTTGATGTGAAGCACAGCTCTCTTTCCTCCCTCATACATGATTGATCAGATATGTAAATATATATATATATATATTTGTTGAATATATGAAGAAAAACATAAAGAGCACTCTTTATGAGCCTAGCTTTTTATTAATGACAACTGGTACCCCCACCTTACCACCTTCCAAAAAACTGAAAACAATAATTTTAACTTTCCTTAGGAGAATTTATTTTTGAAAATTTGGATGCACCTCAAAGCTTCAAATAGTTATGAGATTGACCTATTAACATATTGTGTGTTTTGGGGAAAAAAAAAACTTATTTTTTTAAAATATCTGAATTCTATAAGCATTGTTCCTAAATGAAATAAAAGTAACACAAGTTTGAATATTTTTAGGAGTGTGTATGAAAGTGAAGCTCTTCCTGCTGTTGGAGAGTAGTTCTCTTGTTTTAGTGGAAGAATCTATTACAGATAGCAGAGTCTCTGGCCTCTGTAATGCACAACACCATTCATCTGTCAAGCTCTTTCATTTGAAAATAATGAGCAGGCAAGAGTTTGAAAAACTAAAGCTATTAAGAATATTTATGCAGGAAAACTATCACTAAACATCTCCATTCACTCATGTAATGAGATTGGCATCATGATAAAATTCTTGTCTTGTAAGATAACGATCTTATGGATTTTTCTGGCTCTTAAACCAAAGATAATTGGGTTAATCTCTGTGGGAAGTCCATCTGTTTCCAGTAAACCATTTTAATTGTGGATGACTTTATTTCAGAAAAGTCAAAAAGGTCTTGCCACTAGCTTCCTGATCTTGGGAAATATAAGAATGGATATCAAAATTCAAAATGTAAATGTGCAGAAAATAGGACTGCCACAGTGGATTTGCCAGTCTGTACATAGTGTGATGTGGATAATATTATACTATATTTGTTTAGTCCTTTTCATTGAGGATTTAACCATTAAGTTTTGGGCATTAATACTTGTGCATCACTCTTGAGACAAGGACAGAAGGATGTATTAATATAGCATGGATAACATGAGACTATGCACAGGCAAAATTAGAAAACTAAAAACATAGGTTGTGTTTGCAAACTTTCCATATATGGTGCCACACATGTTGTGTTTGGTCATATAGCTCAATATATTGTGGCATATTCTAATTGTTTCATGTGTGAGGATGCAATGTATTTGACTCAATTTTGCAAACTTATTAAAGGTAGTCTAGGTATATGCATTATACCTGGCTCAGAGTTTCTAGGCATGTATTAGTTGCTTAGTAAACTTTTAAATATTTTTTTGAGCAATGGATTAATTCATAGTTGAGTTAGATCAGCAGTAATTCTTTCAAAAATGCAATGGATTTACTTAGTAAGTTAGAAAAAATTCCCCAACACAGTTGCCTTAGTTCGTGTTTTCTTTTCATATATGCTAGAACAACATTGAATGAAAAGAAATATATAAATACATTCTTCCTTCCAGACTCTGGTTCTAAGTTGGTGGATTTAACCCAAGTCAGTTAATAGTGGCAGCAACGTACAGCATTGTTATGATGACCAAAAGTGTTCCTTTTGTACGGTAAGCACTATGTGTTTGGCTTTTCTGTAGCCATGTTATCAGTATATGATTATGATTATTGAGAGTATCATGCCTGGTTCACAGACTTCTGATTGTAGACAAGTTAATCTGTGCCTAAGTGAGAGGAAGTCTAGATCAAGAAGCAAACTCTGCTCCAGTAAAACTCATGTTTTAGAGTTAGAAGACATGCTTTGGTCTATATTTCTTTTTTTACTAAGCATTACTTTGTTGGAAAGTAATGCTTAGTAAAAGTGATCTGCTTGCTGTCATACAGATAAAAGGTAAGGCTTCCACACAAAAAAAAGATAACAGGGAGCACAAGATAGTGACTTTGGCTTAACTCATTCAATATATATTCATTGAGCATCTGCCACATGGCAGGTACTGTACTGGAAACAGAATCAGACGTGTCTCTGACATTCTCTGCAACTTACAGTCTCGGCGAAGAACCAACCAGTACTTGGAGTTACACCCATGAAGACACAATTACATCTCTGACCAGTACTACAAAGGAGAATGACATGGTGGGAAGAGAGTGGGTCATAGAGAGATTTAACCTGGAATAAGTGCTCAGGAAAAGCTTCTTTGAAGTAATAATGATTGAGGTAGAATTTGTGCTGGCTACCAGGGAACAGATGGTGTTCAGGACAGTGCTGGTTGCAATGTTCCAGAAACCGGGAGCATTATGTGGGAAGCTTCTTTGATGGAAGATAGCAGGGCATATTTGAGAGACTCTGTAGTATAAGGATGAAAGGTGACTGTAGAAATACATAGAAGCTGTTCCAGGGCTTAAAACCATGACAAGGACTGTGTTCTGTATCCTAAAGGTATGAGAGTACCACTGAGAGTTTTTTAAAATTAATAAATAAATTAACTTATATTATGGTAAAACATACATAACATAAACTTTTCCACTTTAACTACTTTTAAATGTGCATTCCATTATTGTTATGTTCATTGACAATGCTGTGCAACCATAACCACTATTCATTTTCAGAACATTATCATCATGCCAAACAGAAACTTTGTGCCCATTAAATAATACCTCGCTGTTCCTCCTTTCCCCCACCCCTGGCAACCTCCATTGTGTTTTCTGTCTCTACAAGTATGCCCATTCTAGGTACCTCATATAAGTGGAATCATATAATATTTGTCCATTTATATCTGACTTATTTCATTTATCATAATGTATTCAAGGTTCACTCAAGTTCTTCATCAAATGTGAGAATGTAGTCAAATATGTGTTCCTGAATTCCTCTTTAGAGGCAGGATGGGTAATATGGGATATAGATACAGGGAGACCTTCTAGAAGGGTGTTGTGATTCTCATGGTGAGAGACAATGCAGTCTGGATAAATATATTTAGCAGTAGAGGGAGAGAAAAATCAGCAGATTGAGGAGATATTTAGGGAGAAACTATGGTCTTTAATGAGCTGATCATCTATTTTGGGGACATGAAGCAAATAGAAAGCACAATAATGCTAACTTGTCATAACAATTACAGGGCTATATACAGATATAGAGAGTCAACAGATATTGATTTAATAAAATTGTGCCTGAAGATTGGATAAGCAAATCCAATAAGCGAACGATAAGCAAACATCATTCAGATGAGAATAACAGACATATGGTGTGTAACAGTGAGAGAACAAGACAAGGCAGAATGATTAAATGTCAAACTCTGGAATTTATTTTTTTTTTACTTTTTAGCTTTTTTTTTATTAGTTATCTATTTTATACATATTAGTGTATACATGTCAATCCCAATCTCCCAATTCATCCCACCAACTCCCCACCCCACTTTCCCCCCTTGGTGTCCACACGTTTGTTCTCTATATCTGTGTCTCTATTTGTGCCTTGCAGACAAGTTCATCTGTACAATTTTTCTAGATTCCATGTACATGTGTTAATATACTATATTTGTTTTTCTCTTTCTGACTTACTTTACTATGTATAAGCCCTAGGATTTAGACAAGCCCTATGATAGCTATAGAAATTCTGAGAAGGGGAAAACAAATGGGGAAATCAGGGAAAGCTTCAGAAGAAAGTAGGACTGAGCCAACCCTGGTCACAAGGTAAGGTTTTGGGACATAGAGGAAAAGGATGAGCTTATCGCAGAATGACAAGGTCAGAGTGTTAAGAAAATGCCACATGAGTCCAAGGACCACAGTAAAATTTCAGAAATGGATGAATACTTTCTCAAGGAAAGAGAAGCAACGTTTCTACATGTATTTAGACAATAATAAATAATACAGGATCAGAAAATCAATTTAGTGAAAGACAATCCTTCTTTCAACTTATCCTTTGGATGTCCTAAAATGCTTGATGTAGACACTCTTTTGCTCTGAAATGACTCCATGGGGATCAGCAGAAATCTTTTAATTTGGAGCAGTATCCCCAGATCAATGTGAAGACAAGTTTCCATGTTCTAACTAAGCTTAATAATGTACTTGAAGTCTAGAACAAATAGCCAGAAAATAAATGTTTTCTGTAACATGCTGGAAAACTCAGATCTGACTGTCAAGGAACTGAATCTACTTCACACTGTCAGGAGAATTTCATTAGTATCTGAAGCAACTAATATCAGTAGGTGAATAAGATAAGTAATGAGGCGGAAAAAGAAGAAGAAGACTAGATGTACAAAGCAACCCATGGTGAGGCAAGATATTGATTGGAAATTACAGTTAATTACACTGGTAAGGGGCAAAGAAGGCAGCGTTTGCTCAGATGTGAACAAGTGACATTTCAAAGCAGTTTCCATGTGTTTGAACTCAGACCTCTCATCGGCCTTTGTGTTGGTGCAGAGAGGAGAGAGAGGTAATTGCATGAGGTCAGTTCCCTTTGTTTAGAAAAAGGCATTTTCTGGCTAGAACCTACATTTAAGGCTTGAAAAATGACAGATGAAAATATATTGTCATCAGGCCACAACATTTTCCTTTGACTTCAACTACTAGTTTCTCCATAACTTTGTTTGCTTCACTTTTACATTGGTTCTACCAATTAGTCAGTTAGTTCCACAGTATATACTGGTGTCAAAACAGCAGCAGATCAGGCAGATTACTAAGGCCACCTCTAGAGAACTGAGTGCAGAATGCAGTATTATAAGTCAAATAAACGGTATGGAAACAAGTGTTAGAGGACGTAAGCAGTCACTATAGACAGATGGGATCAAAGAAAGGTGTGATGGACCAGGTGGACCTTGAGTGGAGTCTTTAAGGGTTAGAACATTCTATCAGGCACAAGGAAGAGGATGTGCTTCCAGGAGGGGCAGGAGTGTGAGCAAGGAAAGGTGAGGAAGGTAACAATGAGGGCTTGCTGGGACCACAGTTCTTTCAGAGAAGTCCTGGTTGGAAGAGCAGAATGAAGTTCCATGGAAGGAGTGCTGACTCTCAGGTTACAAAGAGAGTATGATTTTATCATATGTAAGTATACAAGGCCCCAGTGACTGTTTTAGAAACCTAGATATTTAATAAAATGGGGTGTTCTAATGTTTACCTAGTGGGAAAAGTGTAGGCTGGAAGACAAGTTCAAGGCAAAGGGACAAGGTTGGATACTTTAGCCCTGGTTCAGGCGTGAAGGAGTCACAACCTGATTTATGTCAGGCCCAGCAAAGTTAGAGGAAGAAGCAAGGGTGGGAGCCATCAGAACATGACCAGCCTCCCCTCCTCTGGTGGACTCAGGCTATGATCTCAGTTGAGTTGGGCTCAGTTACCAGTGAGGTATTTGCTAAGGAGTTAGGAATTAAAAAGTCAAAGCTTGTGAGGACTTGTGTAGGAGGTAGAATATGTCCACTGCCATTTCTACCTCCTTGGGTGCTGCCTCCTGGAATCGTACCCCTGAAGCTGTGCAGAGATGAGGCCCTGGAGACAGAGCAACTGAATGTCGGGAGATCAGGGGTGTGGTTAGCAGGTCATTGAATGGGAGCAGAAGAGTACTGATTTGTGGTTCAGTCAAAGACAACAGTCACAGTAATTCCCCAGGACTTCATTAATCCCCATGATGGTTGCTAAAGGCTACTTTCTCATGGGGACCCCTTACACCTTAGCAGTTCCTCTCCAAGTTGTCTTTGTTATTCAAGCATCTACCCAAGTAAGGATGTTGATTCCACAGAGACAGAGATTGCTGGGTTTTAGGTAATGAAATTCTTTCCTAAGAGATAGTTGCTGTCAGGCTTTCTGGATATTCAGAGATGACTCAAATTATTCTGAAACCTAACTGCACTTTAAAACCACTTCAGGGGCTTTTAAAAGATGATAGGATGGGATCTCCCTGAGCTAATTAAATCTGAGTCTTTAGGGTGGGCAATATTGCTATTATTATTTTTTAATTGGCTAGGTGATTCAAAGGGGCTAACAAAATGTCTTGATGGATGTTTGCTTCAGCATAAATTATTCACATCAGACTCACTTCAGACTCAAATGAACGAGTACAGTGCATACACTGAGCAGAGAAAAGAGTTTCCAGCCGTGGGCAGTGGATGGTGGTCAGATGAGCTCAGTATAAAGGAGGACAAGATGTTTGGACACTGGACTAACAGCTAAGAGGGAGTTGGTACCTGCCTTTTAATTTTTGCCCCCAAGGAGTTGATGTATAGCTAAGGATGAGGCTTACCCAAGACTTGGTTTAACTGACTATTAGAAAACACTGCTAATCATTTTGAGTTGATTTATCAAGTCCGGGATGATTGCATAGCCCTGTCAAAAAATGTACCAATCAGACAAACTACCAGCCTCAGGAATGTAACCCAGAACTTGGTCAGAACACTGTCAAAAAGGCAGATTCTTCATGGTCTCTGGCCGTGGGTTCTGCATTTCTGAGAAGCACTGCATTCTGATAACTAGTAGCATAGAGGAATGCAGATGCCCTTGGACACCCCAATTGATGGGTTCTAAGTAAGGTCTGGAAGCAGGGTTTTTAAAATGAGATTTTTATCGAGTATTTTCTTTGGGAATTCTGAAACCACAAAAGCAGCTTTAAAACTCTTCTCTGAAAATGTATAATGATACCACTGGGTCCTGAGGTTACATCCTGAGTAGAGACTGGTGCCTTTAGCTTCAGAGTTTTCCTTAAACCTGCCATATCTTTTAAATAAATGATGACTGAAATCCTTGCAGTCCCAAAGATAGTAAACTTAGCCCTGAAGAGCTGTCTCTAACAGCACTGTCACCTACAGACATTCACTGAGAACCTCCTGCTCATAGGGCACAGAGAAAGGCTCCTGAAACATCAGGTGTACAAAACACAACCATGCACTAAGAGATATTAGAGTCACATTAGAAAAGAAAACCAAATATAAAAAATGTAAAAATGTACTTTTTCTAAATTTATAATTTAACATTTCAGATTTGGAAACTGAGATCAAGGATTTAGTTTATTTTTTTTTCCATTTTACATAAGCCACATTAGACATATCACTTGATCTAATATCCCCTACAAATATAACCTTTCTATGGCTACAGCAATAGAACACATGATTTGTTTAAATAAACATAGTTTTAAAATTCATATTTTTCATTCAGAATAAAGAGATCACAGTATAATGAATCTGGCTCGTAGATTCAGCAGTTTCTGGGTGCACCTGCCTTTGTTACAATCAAAACATTGACCCCAAAAGAGGCCCGTAATTCAGTCTTTGCATCATTTTGAAATGTGTTGGCTTTATCATATTTACATCATACATGTAATTTTCCTGCCAAGGAGTCAATTTTTTTCATTCTTCTTCCACTTTTTTTAATCCACAGTTTATATTCCAGGAATAAAACCCATTGCCTTATAGTTTTCTGTTCTCATTTTCTTTGCTTGTACTTTATAGCATGCTTCAATCAACTTCCCCGCCCCACACAGTTAGTAAACATCTCCCACATTCATGAAGCCACTTAACAGTCAAATATTTTATATTTACTGCCCACTGGAATCTAAATCATTATCGTTATCATTAACCAACTGCTCTGAAGCATGAACCAGTACAGTGCATACATCGAGCAGGGAAAACAGTTTCCAGCTGTGGGCAGTGGATGGTGGCCAGATGAGCTCAGTGTAAAGGAGGACAAGATGGTTGGACACCACACTAACAGCCAAGAGGGAGTTAATATCTGCCTTTTTATTTTTTGCCCCCAAGGAGTTAATATAAAGCTAAGTATGAGGCTTAACCAGAACTTGGTTTAACTGAATACTAGAAAACACTGCCAATCACTTTGAATTGACTTATCAAATCCTAGATGATGGCATAACCCTGACAACAAATTTACCAATCAGACAAACTACCAGTCTCAGGAGTAAATGGGATGTAAACTTCCATTGATCACTGTGAAATCTATTTATATTAAGTTACTAAGTGACTGGGATTGAAAATACCTGTGTGTTCTGTTATTGTTGTTTAATTTATGTTTTATATTAGGTTTAGGATTACTTCAGTTACTGTTGTGAATCTTTCTCACATGGATAACTGAAGGGAAGTGGTTTGCATAAATATTAGGTAAAACAAAAACATTTTAAACTTTCTCTCCCATTCTCTAATCTCTCTCTTTCTCTCTTTCTTTCTCCATCCCCACTTTTTTTCAGTTCCTTAGCTTCCTAAAGAAGAAATACACACACAAACACACACACACAAACATACATAAACACATAAAATTTTTTACAGAAAGAAACTTATCTCTAGTATGAATCTTCATACATTTGTTTGTTGGTTTGCATGCAATATTCTCATTTAGTTCCATAGAAACCTATTGAGACTCATGCTAAGCACTGAGCCAGGTGATGAGTGTACTTATATCAACAAGATCTGTATGCCATGAACATCACATGAATAGAACATAGGTAGCTGTATGACTTACCCTTTTCGTATCACTTACATATCAGACATATCGTGTACATTGTATACCTTACTTTTTATTTTGGCACTCATGCTGAGAAAGCAGTGCTGCATAATGGAAATTTCATTGCCTAGGCAGCAAAGACCATAAAGTTATTTATTTGATCTTGGGCAAGTCATAACTTCTGTGGTTCTCAGAAACCACATATGTCGATTTCAATGACTTGTCTATCAAATGGGGTTGCAGGTGAAGATCCAACAGTAAAAAATATTAGGGACATTTCAAATTATTTTTAAGAGATATAGATTATAAATAAGTGCAAAAAATCATGTTTTAGTGACAGAAAGTTTAAAGGATGACTGCTGATAGAGATATATTTTTGCAGTAAACAGGTGAACAATCTCAAGCTCCATCCCTTATGTTCTCCCTTTTATATATGCAGTTGTTTTACTTCAAAATAGAGATTATGCTCAGGATGGCAAACATATTTTCTATCTCATGGTCTTTCAAATGCTTGCTAGTAGCTTCTGGGGGTGGTGACTGAAAGATTCAGATGTCAAGTGCAAGGTCAATGGGCTAGTGTCCTGTGAGGTGGGCGAGGGGCACCAGAAGTTGTTGAGCACGTGCTGATGCCTGAGAACCCTGGTCCAAAGCATGGGCATTGGAGTCAGTACCATAGTGAGAAGCCCACATTTTGAATTTTTTCTCTAGTTTTTCTCATCCATTATATGCCTTTTTAAAAGGGAAGACAAAAAAGCTATTTTGATTATCCATTTAGCAGCTGGGTAACCTGAGGAATGGGATGAATCACTTACTAATACCTTCTCCCCACAATTTGAATTTCAGGTTTGCTAAAGAATACTAAAGGGGATGAAAGGTCTTCAGGTGGGCATTAAATAAGCATAAATTGAGCACTCTCTGTATACAGAGACCTCAGACTAGATACCAGGGAAGGTGTTGTGCTTATCCTGCATAAAGAGGATAAACTCATCTCAAAATTTGCTTTGGCTGTCAAGACTGATGATTTCAGATACACACTTAGAAAGTATGAAAAGGCTTATTGCTTCCATAATGAGTCTTCCTGAGAACAGAGCATGCCTCCCAAACATTTATGAAAATGGCTTGAGTAAACAAGGAAATAAGACTGGTTTGAGGTTTTTTTATTATGGTTAAAGGGTGGATCCAGAATAAAGGTACCCATGGGTGGGCAAGAGCAGGAGTTTGCATGATTCAAAGCAAAGAAGGGAACACCTGACTTTCCTAATCAGTTTCCCTAGACATAGGGTAGAATAGGAGGATAGAGGAGTGAGGCTTCAAAGCTGCCAGTCATCGAAGATCAAAAAATGAAGTTAGATTCTTTTATAAATGTTTAAATCCTATGGCCAAGACACCTCTAAAATGTAATGTAGTCACTGTAAGTCACAATTAGAACTTTATTTAACAAAGAAAAAAGTGCAGTTAATATCAACTAGGCACAATTTGATTAACTTTCAAAATATGTTTCAGATAATAGGCAACATATGGACTTTGAAGATGGCCAAATTGAGAACTAGAGTAATCACAAATGTTCTGGAAAGTTGGTAAATTAGCCACGGCTTGAAACATGGTTAGGATTTGACCATGCCAAGAAGATAGGGGAAGATTTTTCAAGCAAAATGCCCTTCTCAGTCTCTCCTGAAACATATCCAGGTTGTTTATGTCTTTTTTATTTTTTTTTAAGCTGTAAGTATATATATACACATAGAAAAAAATCAGCTTTGAACAAAGTTTGTGATAGAATGAATATATGGCCCATGTGCATAGAATGTTCAGAGACAAAGAAAAAATTATTTTAACTTTTGAATCAAGTGGTTATTATTTTTTATGATTGCTTCCCTTTCTTCTTCATTCATTTTCCTTTTGCACATTTGTTTGGAGGTTCTCACAGTTAGGTTTTAAGGTAGGTAAGCATAGATGTTCAGACCATAAAGCAGCTTTCCCTAGGGTCAAAGCAAATCACTGCATAAATCAACATACATGAGAATTTCACAGTCTCTCAGCCTCAAGAGGACTTTTGAAAACTGACATGCTGGAGCTTTCCAAGTTGCCTTTGTATAATGTGCAGGGTATTCTCAGCATTACTTCCTCACTACTTCCTACAGAAATGTTAGAAAACTTCAGAAGACAGATTTTTCCTATGAATTTTGGGGATATTTTTCCACCTACAGCTTTGTTTTTGAATCTTGACTGCTACAAACAGCCTTATAAACTGGATTGCCAGAGCCCAGGGATAGTGCACCCCCAGTCAGCCAAATATGAATGAGATTTTGCTGAAGAGTCTACTGGTTGGCTCCCCATATCCTAAAATGAGGATTTGGAAAGGACTCGAAAGTCTTCCCTTTTCTCTCAAAAACTGGGCCCATGGGGTCTTGAACAATTTGTAAAACACAACAAAATATCAAGATAAAAATCTATATACCTTTTGGCAGGGTTTTATGCATTTATACACAATTTCAGTGGGTATTCTATAGCTCTATGGGGAAAGTGGAGCTGCAAGGAGATGTTTTCCTTGCTTTTTTGTTTGTTAGTTTTATTTTGTTTCTTTGTTTTTTTGGTTTACATGTTTCGACAGAGAAGCAGTTCCATCATTTAGGTGTTACGTTTTAAAAACATGTATAAAAAAATCTTAGTTTAGTTTGTTTTAGCTTAGATCATCTGTGGGACAGTGAGGCAAAATAGTAGTGGCATTGAAGGAGATAACCAAGTTTCCCCTGTTGATGGGAAAGTTCTTCATTTCTCATCTGAAGGTTTTTACACTTAGGGACTGACAACACCTCCAGTTGTTCCCCTTACCTGGAAGAGTGTCTATAGACCTAGTAAAAGTCATTCAACACATATTTTTTGGCACTTGCTGTTTGCTATTTATTCTATTTACTATCCTATTTTCTAAGAATATGAAATTGCATGCAACTTTTTATTTTTGTCTTCAGGAAGCTCCCAATTTGGTGTGAAAATGGGTATGTAAACAGTTGTGAAAAAATTTGATAAATGTAAAAAGAAATCTGGTAGTGTGTGTGTGTTTGGGGGTGGGGGGGGTTGGGAGGAGCCTACTAAGAAAGAAATTTTACCTAAATCATGTGCCAATCACATAGGTCAGGCAGAGAGATGGTATGCCAAAGAACTCATAAGCAATGGTATTGCTCTATATGTTTTATTGACAAGGTGGAGATACACAGACATATGCACACATAATATTTTAAAGAAATGGACAAATAACTATGAAATAGGTCATGTTAGAAAATAATATATTTCTGCAGCATTTTACTTTTTCAAAGTCCCTCTCAAAGACTTAATGGGACATTAGTTATTGATTTTTTTTTTTTTTTGGCAGTACACGGGCCTCTCACTGTTGTGGCCTCTCCCATTGTGGAGCACAGGCTCTGGACGTGCAGGCTCAGTGGCCATGGCTTACAGGCCCAGCTGCTCTGCGGCATGCGGGATCCTCCCTGACCGGGGCATGAACCCGCATCCCCTGCATTGGCAGGTGGACTCTTAACTGCTGCGCCACCAGGGAAGCCCTATTGATATTTTTGTTTCTTAAGAAAATAAGTTAATTGGGCACCATCATAAATTACATTGAGTAGAGAATTTTGATTTCTAATTTCCAGTTTTCTAACTTCTAGGTGTATACTCTTTTTAACAACTTTTGCTTCAGTCAGGAAAATTTTTTATTGGAATAGACACAAAAAGAGGACCAAGGGAGAAAGTAGAGACATGAGCCAGGGTCTGCTTAAGGAGTTGTAAGTCTGGGTAATTTGATTAAGTTGAGACTTTAGAATAAACAGTGGCCTCATCTTGACATTCTAGTGATGAGGACATCAGAAGTCACTTCTAATCAAGTGATAAAATATACAAAAGGCAATTAAACAATAGAATATGTTGGGTTGACCAAAAAGTTCATTCAGGTTTTCCCATAACATCGTATGGAAAACCCGAATTAACTTTTTTGCCAACTCAATAAAATAGCAATATATTATAAAGCAAATTATAAGATCACAAGTCCTGAGCATACTAATGAGAATATCCTGTAGAGATGGGGAGACTCAGTGACTAACCAGACAATGACTGGTATTGTATATCTACAATTATGCCATACCAGAAGCAGAATATATGAGAACAGGAAGTAAGTGTCCTGGTTTGGAACATTGTTTTGGACTAATGTGAAAAATAATGGGTGGTGGTGGGGAGAATGATAGCTAAATGAGTAGATTTCTGAGAAAGCAAATCTCTGCTATAAGATGACAAGATCTAAATCGTTGTTATGAGGGATAGAAATTGTGAGTTTTTTAGAAGTAAAGATAATAGAAATTTAGGAATGGAAATAATGAGTGTATGTTGTAATAATCATACTTATAATAAAGACATTAAATAATACAGCCCAAACAAAATACCAGTAAAACATAGGTAGCAAAACATCTTCAAAATCTGAGAAATGTTAATAGAGTCATATTCATAGTGGAAAGTTTAATTTACTTCTATAAGAACTTTAAAAAAAAACATAAATATGGGTATATATAATTTAAATTGTAGAATCAATGTACCCAATCTATGAGATGTAATTACCTTGCAGTCAACAAATAAATAAAGACATTATTTTGTGCATATGAAAGATTTAAAATTCATCATGTACTTGGTCAAATTGGAAATCTTGATACATTCTTGAAAGTAGAGAGCTGAGAGTCTAAATTCTCTGATGATGATGTTGCTGTGCAGATATAAATAAAGTAATCACCAAATGACTTTAACCATTTCTTTCTTCAAAATAACCCATAAATTTTACATCAAAACTTAGAGAAGTGGCTAAAGGTTAAATAAGAGAAAAATGTGTAACCTTTAACTTGTGCTATTAAGTAAAAAGATTGAAAAAACTTCTGTCTAAAGCAAGTAGATACAGGAAGGGGTTAACATACTTGAAAACCAGGGTATCAAAAATAAAAAATATACAGTAGATTCTCAAAAAACAAAAAGAAAGGAGCTTGAGCATAATATAAAAGAAAACCATCAAACCACAAATGGAAAAATGAGAAGAAGATGAAAGGAAGAAAGAAGAAGTACAAAATTAACTGGAAAACAATGTTTAAAATGGCAGTAAATATAGTTATCAATAATTACTTTCAATGTCAATGGACTAAATTCATGGATCAAAAGGCATAGAGAGGCAGACTGGAGGATAAAAGTAGAACCTACAATACGCTGTCTACAGGAGACCCACTTTAGGGTGAAAGACACATATAGATTGAAAATGAGGGAATGGAAAAAGATATTCCATGCAAATAGAAATGACAAGAAAGTGAGGGTAGCAAAACTCATATCAGACAAAATAGACTTTAAAACAAAGGCCAAAAAGAAAAACAAAGGACACTAGAACATGACACAAGAAGAGGATATCATACTCATTAACATATATGCACCCAATATCAGAACATATAAATACAGAAAACAAATACTAGCAGACATGAAGTGAGAAGCTGATGGGAATATAATAATAACAGGAGACTTTAACACCCCACTGACATCAATGGACAGATCTTGTAGACAGAAAATAAATAAAGCAACAGAGATCCTGAATGACATAGTAGAAGAGTTAGACTTAATATCTACAGGACACTACACCCAAAAAAACCCAACATACACATTCTTTTCAAGCACACATGGAACGTTCTCTAGGATAGACCACATACTAGGACACAAAACAAGCTTAAACAAATTTAAAAGGAGAGAAGTTATTTCAAGTATCTTTTCTGACCACAACAGCATGAAAATAGAAATCAACTACAGAAAGAGAAATGAGAAAAAAAAAAAAAAAGATTACATGGAGATTAAACAACATGTTACTAAAAAATCAGTGGATCAGTGATGAAGTCAAAGAGGAAATAAAAAAATACTTTGAGACAAATGATAATGAAAACACAATCATACAGAATCTATGGGGTGCAGCAAAAACAGTACTAAGGGAAATTTGTAACGATACAGGCCTTCATGAAAAAACAAGAAAACTGCCAAATAAACAACCTAATGTGCCACCTAAAAGAATTAGAAAAAGAAGAAAAAACAAAATGTAAAGTCAGTAGAAGGCAGGAAATAATAAAGATCAGAGAGAAAATAAATAAAATAGTGCTTAAAAAAAAATCAGTGAAACTAAGAGCTGGTTTTTTGAAAGGATAAACAAAATTGACAAACCTCTGGCCAGGCTCACCTAGAAGAAAAGAGAGAGGACCCAAATAAACAAGTTAACAAATGAAAGAGGATAAATAGCAACCAATACCACAGAAGTAAAAAATACCATAAGGAAATATTATGAACTGCTATATGCCAACAAAATGGACCACCTAGAAGAAATGGACAAGTTTCTAGAATGAAATATAGCCTGCCAAACTGAATCAAGAAGAAACAGATAATTTGAACAGACTGGTCACTAGATGTAAAATAGATTCTGTAAAAAAAAAAACAAAACAAAAAAACCCCAAAAGCATAAGCAAACAAAACAAAACAAACAAACAAAAAACCTCCTTGCAAATAAAACTCCAGGACCAGATGGCTTCACTGGGGAATTCTACCAAGAATACAAAGAACTTATATCTATCCTTCTCAAACTCTTCCAAAATAACAAAGAGGAAGAAACACTCTCAAAGTCATTCTATGAGGCCCCTGTCACCCTGATACCAAAACCAGACAAAGACGCTACCTAAAAAGAAAATTACAGGTCAATATCTTTGATGAATATACATTCCAAAATTCCGAACAAAAAATATTCTGTCTTCAACACAAGCCACTATAAATATCAATAGAATAACAATATTAACTAAAAGAAAATAATAGAAGAAACTTAATGACAAAATTGAAAATTAATAAACAATAAAATAAAAAGTATATTTGAATTAATATAGTTAAAATGGTCATACTACCCAAAACAATCTACAGATTTAATGCAATCACTATCAAATTACTCATGACATTTTTCACAGAACTATAACAAATAATCCTAATATTTATATGGAATCACAAAAGACCCAAAATTGCCAAAGCAGTCCTGAGGAAAAAGAACAAAGCTGGAGGCATAAACCATCAGGACTTCAAAGCTACAGTAATCAAAAGTATATTTGATTAATAAAAGTGGTTAGCCAAAAAGACAATTTAAGTGGGCCCCTGTATATATATATATATATATATATATATATATATATATAGTGTGTGTGTGTGTGTGTGTGTGATATATATATATATATATATATATATAAATTGTGATTAGGAATAAACAGAGTCATTTGAATTTTAAAAAGATTACATATGAATTTATATGAATAAATTTGAAAATCTAGGTGATTTTCTATAAAAATATAAATAAGTTGCCTCAAGAAGAGGTGAAAAAACCTAGATTGTTTTAAATTATAGAAAAATATATAGAAAATTTTTATTAAATAATTGGCATTTTAATTAAACCAAAGCAAAAACTATTTAGAATTTGTTCTATATTTCTAGTTTAATTTCTAAATCAATCAAATTATTCCAGGGCATAAAAATAATTACAAAGATCCCATCAATTCATTTCAGATAGCTTACATTTAATTTAAAACTATTCACTCTCTCCTACACACACACACACACACACACACACACACACACACAAACACACACACAGACACAAACACACGCATATGCCATTCTCATGTATGAACCAGGAGGCAAAATCCTAATAATAGGTAAAAACTTTGGGCTTCTGTATCATGATGCACAGAATTTCACAACTGTTAATATGATTCTTCGATTAGCCTCTGATTATTAGGTATAGCCATTATTACCTTTGTTTTATAGACAGGGAGCTAATTCAGAGAGACAGCATGACTCTTCCAGTCTCCTTCAGTAGGTGAAAGGCAAAACTGGAACCTCAATGACATAGTTTAGAGCAGCAGTCCCCAACCTTTTTGGCACCAGGGACTGGTTTCATGGAAGACAATTTTTCCATGGACTGGGGAGGGCAGTGGTTTCAGGATGATTCAAGTGCATTACATTTATTGTGTACTTTATTTCTATTATTATTACACTGTAATATATAATGAAATAATTATACAACTCACCATAATGCAGAATCAGTGGGAGTCCTGAGCTTGTTTTCACTTGCTACTTACTGATAGGGTTTTGATAGGAGTCTGCAAGCAATTGATTTATTATGGTCTCTGTGCAGTCAAACCTCTGCTAATGATAATCTGTATTTGCATCCACTCCCCAGCGTTAGCATCACCACCTCAGCTCCACCTCAGATCATCAGGCATTAGATTCTCATAAGGAGCATGAAACCTAGATCCCTTGCATGTGCAGTTCACAGTAGGGTTCGAGCTCCTATGAAAATTTAATGTCGCTGATCTGACAGGAGGTGGAGCTCAGGCGGTAATACGAATGATGGGGAGTGGCTGTAAATACAGATGAAGCTTTGCTCGCTCGCACTCCACTCACCTCCTGCTGTGTGGCCTGGTTCTTAACAGGCCATGGACCTGTATCAGTCTGTGGCCCAGGGGTTGGAGACCCCTGGTTTAGAGTCTGCTTTGTTCTGCAAGGCAGGCACTTGGTCCTGAGTGGGTGTAGGGTTCAGGCTGAAGACTTTATCCCTCCTCAGCTGCTGTAGTTGGCTCCATGGTATGTTTTTCCTCCCACTGTTGCCTTCAGTGAGAACATTGCCCATCAGACATCAGCACAGTTGTACTGGTACTGGTTAGCATGTCTCTGACACTGGCTGATCTGAGGCAGAATCAGAAGGAAATCATAAGATAAGATGCAGGGGACCCCAAAGCAGAATGGGAAGGAAGAAAATTAGCTGGGGGTCATTTTAATACATCATGGACCTATGATCTTGAATATTTCACAGACGGACATGAGGGTGGAGCAAGTCATGCAGAAAGAGATTGTGAGTACAGTGTGTTGCTCCTTAGGTGAGAATACAGTGGGGTGGCAAACATTTGGATCAGCAATTGGAAACTTTTATTGACTGATTCAAAATATATTTCTTAAGCACCTGCTATGCATGTCATTCTTAGCTACTAATTCATTAAATACACATATTTCTTGCTCTTGCAGAGCTTAAAACTGATAAGGGGAAATAGAATGTAAGCAAACAATGAAAAAAAAAAATGATGAAATTTTGTTCCAGTACTGACCTCTGTGCTAAAGGTGAACTAACACTTGTACACACTTTAGGTCATAAGATTCCTGAGAGGTTGTTTAAATTTTCCAACCATATATTTTCATCAGCAGAATGGAAATAATAATATTAGCTGTGTGAACCCTATTATGGTCCTGATAAGATATGCATGAAAGCATATTTAAAGAAAGTAGTGCCTCTATTAATGAAAATGAGGATTATTAGTGGTATTATTTTCCAGATAGTCAAAGATAAATATGCCTGAGCATTTTAAATTGTTATTTGAAAGCCATGTAGTGATAATATTTTCTTTTTTTTTAATTTAGGGAATAAACTAATTGCTATTAACATTATAATATCACTGTGGAATCATTACAAGATAATTATATGGATAAAGAATTTTTTTTTTTTGTCTCTTGTAATAGTCTTTAAAGAAACCATTGTTGATCAAACTCTATACATTTAACAAATATTAAAGAAAATAAATGATTTCATCATGGTCCTTTAACAATTTTTGTAATTAATATTCTTATTTCTTTTGTTTTAAATTTTAGCCATTCAACCGGTAATTAATTGCTCAATTAAGAGGAGTTAAGGGGCTAGAGAATGAGGGTAGAATTCAGACTAATTGCCAGCTAATGTGGCCATGTAGTTCAGAAATAATTGAAAATGTTTTTAAGAAACACTCATTCATGTCAGCTAGCACTAATTTTTGGTAAAACAATCCACATATGGAAATGAAATTAGAAACCCAGGGGAAGAAAAGTCAAAGGTAAAATGAAAGCAAATTGCATAGCAAATATTACTTACGTTATACTCTCAAATAAGGGAAACCAATACAAGAAATGAAGCCACATGAGCAAAAAGAAGAAATTTGATTTCTATTTGCATGTCCAAAATCCTTTTACTTAGACGCAAATCTGAAGGCCTAACATTTGACCCTTCTGAATTTGCTCATTTCTACTTTCCCATTAGCTTAACTGACTATATCTTAAAAACAAACATCATTTTTGTAAATAGTTTGATGAAAATAATTGTCTCATTATATAATTCTATGAATATCTTAATTGCATCCTCATGAAAAACAAGATATTATAATGAGGCCACAAGGCAGAACAAGAAGGATGTCGTGTTTGCTGTCCTAAGAGATATTTAGGATAGATAGCTGGGTAAATTTTAAGCCTTGAAATCCTAGAATTTGGAGAAACTGTTAAACTTTTCCCTCAAAGATGACTCATTTTTTTGTCTATACACAATATAATAAGCCTTATCTAATAACAAGGGAGGATGGGCACTCTGTAACCTTACCACCTGAGGATAAGTACATATTCCTAAAATTATTATTGTATAAAAATGATAATAACACCTCACATCTATGTATTATTTTGTATAACACAAAACACTTTCATATGTATACATAACACAAAATACTTTCATATATATATATATATATATATATATAAAATTTTAAAAAGTATTTATGAGCCTTAAGATAGACTATGGAATGCATAAATTTAAATTAGTTTCAACAAACAAAACCAGAAAAAATATCACAGACACTGCACTAATATTATTGCTTTCTCTACACTTGAGGTTTGTCAGTAAATTGATTTAACCTTTCAGCTTTTTTTTTTCTGATCCTTTTATAATCTTTACTATTTTCCAGAAAATGTTTATTATTAATACCAGTTAATTTTAAATGTTTTTAACTTTTAATATTTCCCAATTCTATTTTAAAATAAACTTTATTTTCTTCCATTAGAAAGAAATATATACAGATTATTAAAATCTTAGAAATATGAAAAGAATATAATGAAAAAAAAAACCCATCCCTTCCCCCATCTGAGCTTACCACAGGGCAAGAATTACATTTTAGAATATTGGTGCATTTACTAGGAATTTTTTCTGTACATGTTTGAACACTGGTATATGCAACATTGGACCTATGGAATGCTTAAAAAATAATGTTTATCTGTTTTGTAAAAGTTATCCAATATTCATTTTAAGTTTACAAGTACAGCATGAAAAAATATAGGCTGAAAAGAAGTTGTTAAACATTTTATCTCCCACCCCCACCCCCCAAATTTTATTTCTATACTGAGAAATATATGCAACTAGTCTAAATTTAGTGAAAAATCTGAGTTTTGTTTCTGTATTATATAGACACCAAACAAACATCTTTGTTTACAGCATGAGTTTTCACATTTTTGAGTCCATAATACTTATTCCTCATTTGTCTAAAGCCTTGGTTACAAAACTGTTTACTGTGGTGCTCAAGGTGCCACAGGTGGGACATCACAGTTATTTTAAATTTTTTTTTTTTTTTTTTTTTTTGTACGTGGGCCTCTCACTGTTGTGGCCTCTCCCGTTGCGGAGCACAGGCTCCGGATGCGCA
>NW_006771566.1:725197-729732 GCF_000442215.2 Lipotes vexillifer | reverse complement strand
CGGGCCTCTCACTGCTGTGGCCTCTCCCGTTGTGGAGCACAGGCTCTGGACGCGCAGGCTCAGCGGCCATGGCTCACGGGCCCAGCCGCTCCACGGCATGGGGGATCTTCCCGGACCGGGGCACGAACCCGTGTCCCCTGCATCGGCAGGCGGACTCTCAACCACTGCACCACCAGGGAAGCCCTCTATTTTAAATTTTTGAGGGAAACACAGCAACATCTATCAAGCCCTATCAGCTTGAGGTAGTTCACAGTTTCAACATTAAATCACATACATATCTTTGTAAAACTGGGTTTTTCAAGAGAGGCAAAAAGCAAATATTACATTACAATTATGATTCCACTGGAAATAAGAGTGATGGGATATTAATCTGACTTCAGTGTTTGAGAAGTTATGCAGTGCCCAACAGGTGCAAATATCCCACTAATAAATAATGGTGGTTATTACATAATTAAATAAAATATTATCATTTTTAAATTTCTGTGTTATTTTTTACACATCTCTAAGTTTTAAAACATAAATATTTAAGTTATGTGAATCTAACTTAAAAACAGAGCAATTAGGTATTTATTTTGGTATAAATATTGTGAAAAATTACTGAGACAATAGTGTGTCTTTAGATTGGGAACATCTGACTTAGAGCATCTATTCAAGTAGCATTTTGAAAATTACTAACTAGTGATAATTATTTAAATCTTTACACATTTAATATTTATTTTTAATGCTGTTACTCATACAAGATAATTCAGCTGGGTATAAAATATTTGAATTGTAAAATTTCACTCTCAAATCACTATAGATCCATTTTCTCTGTTTTTAAACACTGGGTAAAGAGGTACATTCATAAGTCAAAAGTATATTTAATTTTGAAAATTTAATTTGTTTAGTTTTAATGAAACAAATATTGAATTTATACAAAACAAGTATTGACAGAATGGAAAGTATAAACTATCTCAATTAAATACAGTGTTAATAAAGATTTCTTTACAGGATCAATATTTTAAGCTTGAATCTATGATTCACTGAAATAGGGTATTTTTTTTATGATGTACATTTCTTTCTTGAAAGGAGCCAAATCTTCCATTAGTTTTCCAATGAGGTCCATCATTAACCCTGCATTCCACTATCAATACTTTTTTCCACAAAGTTCTATATTTTACAGCTGCTAAATCAACAAGTATATATTTTATTTTATCAGAATCATAATATTTTGAATAAACTATTTTGTTTATGCACTTCCTTTATTGTAAACATTCTTTGTGATACATAAATTGAATAAAAGCCATGTGAATGTTTTTTACAATCCTTTGATTTTCACACTGAGATTAAATATGTAGAAAGAAACAACATAAGATAATTTTTCTTTTTTCGGGTAAATTTAAACATTGCTTCTTTTCGCTGTGGCAAGGAAAGCAGCAGTTCTGGGAAATGAATGTTTTTTGACTAAACTATTCTGTAGATACGACCACAAATAAGAAGCTTGAAATAAAGTCACAGGGAAAAAAGAATACTACAGATGCAGATTGTTATAGGAAAAGCAAGTTGCTATTCTCAGCCTTGATATTTAAAACTAGTTGCCATCCTGAGTAGGTTCTGGCTACTTTGTGGTTCTGGCATTGCCAAAGCTGTTAAAACACAGCATGTTGGGTTCACTGATATTCATTTAAATTACTCATTTGGGCTCCCAAGGGCCTGTACTTCATATTCATTTGACTTTCAGGCATCACTGAACCAAAAATAAAAAGCAAAGAACAGCCAAAACCATAGCATTTCATTTCATTTTGAAGATTGAATTTGGGAATTTGCAAGATAAATGATCTTGACACAGAGAAATGCCCAGTATTGTTGGGAATTCTTATAAAAGCCAAGAATCTTTTCAGAAATTGAGCCTGATGATTTGGTTGATAACATAGTAAAGAAACCAGTTAAATATCAGGTGATTATCACCTGGTTTGGGGTTTTGCAAACATTTTGCAGAGCTCTAACTGTGATGTGCATTAGTCACGCTACTGGAGCAGAAAATCAATAAAATGAGGTTCCAAAAATAAAATATTCGTTTGGAATGTTGCTCTGAACTAATTAGCAATGAGTCATTTAAAAGGACTTACCTGTCATTAGGGAAAATAAAAAGTATTTACCATAACCAGTTTCCTGGCAAAACATTTTCTGAGATTGAAGGGGAGAAAAAAAAATTAAAAACTTTGATTCAAAAAGTGACTTTTATTTTGACAATAAATCACACAGAAGTCACACTGTGAAATGTGAAACTTAATCATTTTCCTGTCATATTGTTTGTCAAAATATAGAGGAAAAATGATAACTCATAAATAAAAGGTAACTTTATTTCTTTTTTGCTATTTGAAAGTTAAAAGAAATAAAAAAGCTTCATTTGTTAATGATTTGGGATCAAATGCAAACAGAATGAAAACAGATCTCAGTTGCTTGATTATGAATTTTGTTTGAAGTTAAACTTTATAATTTGCTAAGCCTTCTAAGTAGATGAAAAGTCATTTTTAATCAAATAATTCTTGTATTTTCCATTTTAAAAGTAAATTTAGCATTACAAATATATAATGTCCACATGGAGCAAGGTTTCTATCTTCAAATATATAAATGAATATACAGATATATATATATATTAAATTCACATATAGTTAATGGATATAGCATTAAACACTCTTTAAATAATTTTTAGATCAGTTAGAGTTGCTTCACCTGCTTTTTCCATCCAGAAATTTGTCTTTAAAATATGAAATTTCTGGGCTTCCCTGGTGGTGCAGTGGTTGAGAGTCCGCCTGCTGATGCAGGGGACATGGGTTCGTGCCCCGGTCCAGGAAGATCCCACATGCCACGGAGTGGCTGGGCCCGTGAGCCATGGCCGCTGAGCCTGTGTGTCCAGAGCCTGTGCTCTGCAACGGGAGAGGCCACAACAGTAAGAGGCCGCGTACCGCAAAAAAAAAAAAAGTTAAAATATGAAATTTCTGTAAATCTTAAAACTAGTTAAAAGGGACACAACATAATCACCTTTAAACATTCTCACTAATAAAAGACACTATGGTACAAATTTGCAAAATTTTAGATTATTTTATTGACACATATTTGAAAATGAAACGTACTTTATATGTGTTCAAATAATAGTAGTGCTTCAAATATTCTGAGAATTTTCAACTTCTCAAAACAAAGGTGATGACATCCAGCAAGCAAACTGAGAATCTGTGATTACTCAAATGATGGGAATATCTACCTGTTATTTCTTTCTAATCAGTTATTCTTTATTTGTTCCCCACTAGGTCACCTCTCAAACTGATGAAGAAATAAATAGCTTAACATGAATATACTTTTCCAGCTACCCTTCTCCCATTTCCTCTCTTTCTCTCTCTGCCTCTGTCTCTGTCTGTTTCTCTCTCTCTGTCTCTCTTGTTTCCCCCTCTTCCTTTCATGATACATTCCTGTATTTCTCCAGAGAGAGGCTTCTGTTCTGATTCCTCATTCCAGACACTTGAAGCCTGCACTTGTTGGGACCAACACTACCCCATCATCACACTCAGTCTTACACATCCACACTCTACATGTGTGTCCACACCTACTAAGTCATGCCCCTGTTTTGGAATCGCTCATCCCCTGGCTCAAGTGAAAAGAGACAAAAGAAGGAAGAAAGCAAGTCCAGGAGAGTCATCTTCCTGAAGGCCTGGGTGGAGGGAATCTAGAGAAGATTGAAAGAGGAAAACGGACTAAAGAGAAGAGTTGGGGACAGGTGAGCAATAGAGCACTGTGTGAAAGGGTAGACAGATCCACAGAGAAAATAGCAAATTCTGTTTTATAATATTTCCAAAAAAACTTCTGTAGTTTCAAACATATAGAAATTGTCAAGGGTACTTATCAGGCCTGAACATCAGAGCAAGCATTTTTATTGTCCTGTTGAGAATTATTTAATTGAGAAGGTAAGTAGGACAATGGACCATATTAATGACATACACTTGTTAGTTAATAATAATAATAATAAAGAACAAAGGTGCTATTTAAAGACTTCTGAAACTATAAAAGAATGGTAAACTTTGGATATCATTTATTTTAAAAAATATTTCTTGTGTATTGAAACCCCACAATAAGAAGGGCCACCAACCTGTTTAGATACATTTAGTGGAATCAATTTCACAAATCAGCTTCTATTAGGATGAATGTTTTTAGAAATTTCTTTAAAAAATAATTTTAAAAGAACTCTAAGCCTGAGAACTGACAAATAAAGAGGTTACTATCAATTTAATTGTTTAAAGCTATTCAGGATTAAAAACAAAATCACTTCAGCCAAGAATTGAGTGAGAAAAGACAGGCTAATGACAAATGGTAATATATGCATTTGGGAAAGGTTCAGTGTTTAATCCTGCATTATTTAATATTTTAATGAATTAGAAATACATTAAATTGTGGATCATATTACATTGGGGTGATTATAATCCCACAGAAACTAGATGAATCTTCTATGCTGTAAAAGCTGAGCTTTCCATTCAGTTTTCTTTTTTTTTTTTTTTTTTTTT
>NW_006771566.1:718733-725187 GCF_000442215.2 Lipotes vexillifer | reverse complement strand
GGCCTCTCTCTGTTGTGGCCTCTCCCGTTGCGGAGCACAGGCTCCAGACGCGCAGGCTCAGCAGCCACGGCTCACGGGCCCAGCCACTCCGTGGCATGCGGGATCATCCCGGACCGGAGCATGAACCCGTGTCCCCTGCATAGGCAGGCGGACTCTCAACCACTGCGCCACCAGGGAAGCCCTCAGTTTTCTTCTTAATATCTGTGATTTCATTCTAACTGGCTATGTTTTGAGTAGAGGACAAGTGAAGCCAGATGGAAGCAGGGATTCAGGGAACTATTATGAGTATGCATACACTCCTATGGGACTCTTATTAGTTGTCACATAGATTGTCAGTATCAATATTTTCTTGTATAAGATGGAATGAACAATATCTTTCTTATAAAGATATTTTTTTAAGGGTAAAATAAGTGAAGAAATACCCAGGCTCATTTTAAAAATTGTATGAAGAAAATAGTGACTAGAGTTGTTTAATAGATACCAGTTTCTTTTCTCCCTTTTAAAGTATGTAGTCGAACATGATAATTTTTCAGATGGAGAAACCAGAGAAAGGAAGATGACTGTTCAAGTTAACATGCATAATTGGTTACAGAGGCAATCTGAAAGATATAAAATATCCAAATAATAGGCCAGCCACCTTTCCACCTTACCATTCAATCTTTCACTTTTGCTTCTTTACCCTTCCCCCAATTTTTACCCTCCAAAAAGCTCATGATGGTAAAAGCATTGTGTCAGTTTCATTATTTTCATCATAGTCATTTTTAAGATCCACAGGCAAAACTCTTTACACTCCTGTTTTCTACTTCACCTGCAAGCTATATCTACTTGCATGCCCTAACTCAGGTAAAATTTATTATTAGAAAATATATAAGATATTTTTTTCTTCAAAGTTTTGTCTCCCAAAACTTCTGTCTTTGTGAATATTAACTTTATTTTACATTACCTAGAAGCAAATCCTTAAAGTTACTTATGAACTACACTTATTCTTTATCAACACATTTTCATGAAAAATTGCATTCTATTGTGTTTTTTTTAAGTTCATTTTTCCATTTATTACATTTCCATAACCACCACTGAATTCTAACCTCATCACATATTCACTTGTGTAGTGGAGATATTTCTATACGTTTTAATAGATATGTTTTCCAATGTAAATAATATATTTTCATGTACAGTTTTCCCTCCTAATACCTCCATCTTTTAAAACAAATATTATCCATCACTGTAGGAAAGACAGGCCACCATAAACATCAAAAAAAAAAAAATGACCAAGAGAGTTAATTTATGTCTGTTAATCTTTAAAACCTAAATCCAGAGAATAAATAATAGAATTTAAACATATTAGAGAAGCATATTTATTCAATTTTATTTCATTTTTCTGCACCTGAGGAAATATACTTACTTTTCTGGAATAGATAAGAAGACATGATTCAAATATAAATGAAATAAGGTTCTGCCTTCAGTATGTTGGTGTCAGTTTTTAACAGACCACAGATACCAACTATAAACATGTAAAAAGAATTACCTGAAGGCTCTGAAATATGAACA
The DNA here is from genome assembly GCF_000442215.2 of Lipotes vexillifer. NCBI lineage: Eukaryota > Metazoa > Chordata > Mammalia > Artiodactyla > Lipotidae > Lipotes > Lipotes vexillifer. The sequence continues at coordinate 723,639 of NW_006771566.1, read as the reverse complement.
AAACCAGACTAATTTTGGTGGTAATCTAAACTTGGAGGATGCAGACAGCATGGTGTGAGTTTCCCATTGTTATGGCTTCAGTGTGAGGGCAGACCTCAGGTATGGGGCAGTATGGCTGAGAATGATTAAAACTCTCATAGAAAACCTAAGTTTTCATGGTCTGAAGAACCAGAGGACAGGGCCAGAGTCAACACAGCTGTGAGAATATTAGGGTTGGGGGAATGTCTTAAAGGAGGGAAGCAGTAAAACAGAGCCCTCTGTCCAAATATCTGAATAATACCTACATCATCAATGAGCAAAGCAAACTTAAAACAACTTTCAGCTAATAGAAAGAATTCAACCGATACTTGAGTTGTCCATTCTTGGTGAGGCAGATATTGCTGTTAATAGCTTGAAAAAATTGAAGGATTACAACAGAATATAATATCTACAATTCAATAGCCATAATATTCAGAATACGATTTAAAATTACACAGAAAACAAGGAACAGGAAAATATGACTCATTCTCAAGGGCAAAATCAATCAACAGAAGGCAACGGTAAGATGACAATAGAATTTTCAGACAAGAAATCAGCTATGATATAAATGCTAAATGAGATGAAGGAAAATACAATTGTAATGAATGAAACTGAAAAATCCCAGGATAAAAATATAATTAAAAACATAAACATATAAAATTAAAAATCACCTATAAAGGCTCAATAACACAATGGAGAGGAAAGAGTCAGTGACCCTGTAGTTAGATAAAAAAAAGAAAGATTAAATCTAAAGAATTTTTTATTTTAATTTAAAAAGAAAACTGAATTAGAAAACACTTAAAAAGAAAACAGTTTAAAAAGAAAACTGAAAAAATGAATAAGACCCACAGGGACCTATAAGACAATATAAAAATATCTCACATAATTGGATTTGGAATTGTAGAAACAAGGGAAATACTCAAATAGCTTCTAAAAACTTCTCAAATTTGGTGATAAAAAATTTATATATTCACACGAGATAAATAAATATAAAGCCATGACTAGGCACAACATAGTCAAATGGTTGAAAACCAATGATTAACATACAATTTTGAAATTAACTGGGAAGAAAATGGCACATTACCTACAAGGAAAAAATAATTAAAGTAACTACAGATTTCTCATCAGAAATGGAGACAAGAAAGACAATGAAATATTAATTTTAAGGTTCTGAAATAAAAAAAAAAAACACTGTTAATCATGAATTCTATATCCAGAGAAAATATCCTTCAAGAATAGAAGCAAATTTAAGGTATTTTCAGGGAAAAGAAAACTAAGACAGTGGACTGACCCAGAAGAAATGCTAAAAAATATTCCTCAGGGTGAAACGAAATGACACCAGAGGAAAACTTGGACTTAAAAATGAAAAGTGGAATTTATAAATAAATAAACAAATAAATAAGATATGTAAATGTAAAATAATATTAATTTTTATAAAATATAGATGACTAAAGAAAATTATCATCTAGTGATATACATAGAAATAATAAATACTGAAGATGTAGCATATACAATACCAAATGGATATTAAATGGACCTATATGAATAAGAGTTTCTACATCTTAAGTAAAGTCGTAAAATTACTAACTCTAAGTTGTCTGTGAGATGTTAAGAGTGTATATATTATTTCCTAGAACAACCACTAAAAACAAAATATTAATAATATGAAAACAGGTAGAGCTAAAAAGGCAATAGCTGCAGTTTAATGGAATTCTAAAAAACTACTCAATACAAAAAAAGGCAGGAAAAGGAGAACAAGTTAACAAACAAACAAACAAACAAAAAAAGGCAACAGACAGAAAACAAAAAACAAACAAATCCAACTATATTAATAATGATATCAAATGTTATTGACTAAACATGTCAACAAAAAGGCAGAATTTCTCATTATGGAAGAGAATAAAAAGCCAATATCCAGCAGTAAAGGTCCAATTAAAAGAGATGAAATGGGACTGAGAAAGGGATATGGCTTTTCACAAAGGAAGCCTGACTATTCTGGCATTACACAAGTGAGAAAATTCACTGAGGTCACTCAACCCATTGGTTAGCTTTTAACTTATTAGATTATTTAACTGTATTTTGAAATAAAATACATTGTATAAGGAAATGCAGTCCTATATGGGCAGTTGGTTGAGATAAATGGTTTCCAATGCAGATTAGAATAGTTGAGAATTGAACCCTGGAATTTGACATTTAAACTTTTCCAATTTGATGTTTCTCCATAAAATGGTGAAAATAACATCATGTATTTCAGAGGGTTGTTATAAAAGTTTAAGTAAATAAACTGTTTATAAATCACTTATTAAAGAGTCAGTAAATAAGAACATTCAATAAATGTTTATCATAATCTTCATCATCACACTTCTCATTTATACTATCACCAACATTATTATCATCATATCTGGTACCATGATCAAAGTTATATGGAGTTCCTATTTTCAAATCTTTATGTTCAGAGTCCATTAGTATGAGTTTTTCTTCTTGATTCTGTTAGAATATCATCTTCTTTTTCAAGGAAACCCTATTTTGTTAAACAAGTTTGAATGGATTTTAGTTTATTGTGATCTTATGATGCCTATATAAAAATCCTATTTGCTTTTCAACATATATCCTTAAGTAAAATCAACAGGTAGGTTGCTTTTGTTTCCTGCATATGTCATATTAATTCTGATGTTTTCCTATGCTGACTCCCTTCCTCTGATGAGCCACTGCTTCCTCATTTTCTATCAGAACAAATCTGACCCATGCTGCTTCAAAGATTACTGAAATAAGCTCTCATTCATTAATCCACCTCTAACCTGATCTACTCTCATGAATCAATCTATTTTCTGAAATATTTTGCCACTAAATATACCTGCACCACAATCTAGCCATTGCATAAGTATTTCCTTTTAGTTTTTCTTTAGCTGTTGTCTGTCACACCTTATACCCCAACGAGAATAAAAGTCCTCTGGAGGTCATAATGAAGTCTTTGAATTATCTCTCATTATTCACAGTACACAAAACAGGTACTGGTAAAAGCAGTTTTTAGTTACCTAATAGTTACTAACAAATTAGATAGGCACTGTCTCTTACCTCTGGAAGGTCTCAATACAATGTAAGATGCATTAATCAACCAGCTAGAACAATGGTAGAAAAAAATGCTGCCAGGGATGTACAGACTTCAAAAGGAATGACTATTTTGTTAATCAATTCCCTTGCCTTTGGAAAGATAATTACTTAAGTGTCTCCAAAAGCTGATTAAAATCAGTAACCTTTCCCAAAGGTATCTGTACATATTCTTCTTGCTTATATTTTTGTTGTTGTTTAATAGATAAAAATGTAAGATGTTGGTTGAAGAGAAATCTTTGGGATTTATTTGCTTGTTCGTTTATTAATTTGAAGCAATACATTTAAAATATCACTTTAGTTAGAGTCAAAAGACCTGGATTTTTCATAATCTTAGTTGGCCATTGAATTGTTATGTAAATTAGGACAAGGCAATTAACCACATAGGGCCACAGTTTCCATATCTGGGAAGAAAAAAATATATAAAATCCAGCTGGACACATTGTGTATTTCTCATATGTGCCTCAAATGCAGTTAGAGGCTAAGATATGATGTTTTCTAGCTCAATCATTATATAAAAGATCTAACATTTTCATATCATTTGATAAGGGAAGTGCGATACTACTGATACCAAATATTTTAAATGAACTTAATGTCTTAATTAGGTAACTTTTTTTTTTAATATCTAGGTGAGCTCAAATTCAGTTCACTTGTAAAAATTATAAGTAACAAATGTTTGCACTTACAGGACACAATCTGGGAAATTCACACTATTCTGTAAGCTAATTAGAGAAGACCCATCAAACAACACTTAGTTAAAACAAAGTAATGAAAAATAATGGATTCCAGGATTGACAAATTGCATGTCTTCATTCCAGCATTAAAAGTCATTGAGTCATTGACTATTAAAATGCTCTCTTTCAATACAATGATTATCCTACTATCAATAAAATCCAAGGAGTCCCCTGTCAGGAGTTTCATGGAGCACCATTATCCAAGGTCATCCATGCCTTTTCATTTTGGACTAAGTTTTTAGAAATGACATATTTTTGTGATGGCTGATAAATATGAAGTCTGTAAATTAGAGCTCAAGTATATAGGGAAGTTAAGTGATCCACACGAGATTTTCAAACTTATGACCTTAACCTTCTTAGTACAATATTTTAGTCTATTTAAATAAGCCTGCCGATGCAAGGGACATGGGTTCGTGCCCCGGTCTGGGAAGATCCCACATGCCGCGGAGTGGGTGGGCCTGTGAGCCATGGCCTCTGAGCCTGCATGTCCGGAGCCTGTGCTCTGCAATGAGGGAGGTCACAACAGTGAGAAGCCTGCATACCCCCCCACAAAAAAAAAAAAAAAAAAAAAAAAAAAAGAGGATATGGTGATTCTCCTTACTGGAAAGTTTACCTGAAAAACTAGCTATCTTCACTGGATGTTTCCACATGTCCCTTCTGCCCTTGATTTAGATATGTTAAACATCTAAATATGATTGCATTTAAATCATTCTTTCTTTGTCAATGTGCCATGATATTTTGTTACATCAGAAATTATTTAAGTTAAAAAATGGCTTTTGGCTAATTGTGCCTGATGCAGATGCTCTTAACTTCCTTAAAATTAAACAAAATGAAACAGAATCTCTGAAATCCAATTAGAGAGGAAAAATTTGCTTTAAATGCATTAAAGCTAAACACATATACTAGCAGACAATCTATTGCCAGAATTGGTGAGTGAGAATTGGAAAACTAGATTAAGAAAAGCAGTTATGAGCTACCTATGACACATTCCTGAAATATCACATCTATGTCTGTGGGTAAGAAGACATGAAGAAAATTCGTATCTC
>NW_006771566.1:717457-718723 GCF_000442215.2 Lipotes vexillifer | reverse complement strand
CTTTCCCTAGTGCAGAAAGGCAAGGTTTGTGTCAAATAGAAAAAAATAGGTGGGTGTTATCTCTGGTACTTCTGAGTGTCCATTGTGCTGCTTTACACTTGCTGTTATCTTTTACTGTCCATTCAGAGGATATAACTCCTTGAAAACCAGCACAGGTAGTAGTGTGGGAAAGGAGGGTGAAATATATCATCCCAGGAAGTATACAGTCCCATAAGTAGAGTGTTAAAGAATATGAAGGGATATAAAGAGTCTGATATTAGTGAATATAGGAGATACCAGTTTTTACATGATTTATTAATTCCATGTCCCAAAATGTGGAAGTGAGGTTATGATATGATCTATCATCTCATTAGAATCACAGTTGGTGAATATTTGTCAGCATTTGAGAATCTGGTGAGCAGTTGTACACATCAGCAGTTGTGCCAGATGTGAGTTTAAAAACGAACCCAGAATCAAGTTATCAATGTGTCATCAGAGGCTGAATGAGAGAAACTGGACTTCTGTTTTCACCTGTCAGCAGTGAGATGGTGCCTCCATTACTCTACAGGAAAAGTGTCAAAGATACCCAATGAAAACAGAAGGTTTAAGTAAGATCCAGAGTCTTAGAATATTATGCAAAAATGTCCAGATTTCGATTAAAAAAAAATCATCATTCATCATACAAAGAAGGAAGGGGGCTTCCTTGGTGGCACAGTGGTTGAGAATCTGCCTGCCAATGCAGGGGACATGGGTTTGAGCCCTGGACTGGGAAGATCCCACATGACCTGGAGCAACTGGGCCAGTGAGCCACAACTACTGAGCCTGCGCGTCTGAAGCCTGTGCTCCACAACAAGAGAGGCCACGACAGTGAGAGGCCCGTGCACCGCGATGAAGAGTGACCCCCACTCGCCACAACTAGAGAAAGCCCGAGTGCAGCAACGGAGACCCAACGCAGCCAAAAATAAATAAATAAATAAAATAAATTTATAAAAAAGAAAAAAAAAGAAGGAAGATCTCAAACTGAAGAGGGGAAATAGAAACAATCAATGAATTATATAAATATATAAACATAACATCAATATGACACAGATGTTATACATCATAAAAAGATCTTGGGCTTCCCTGGTGGCGCGGTGGTTGGGAGCCCGCCTGCCGATGCGGGGGGATCCCGCGTGCCGTGGAGCGGCTGGGCCCGTGGGCCGCAGCCACTGGGCCTGCGCGTCTGGAGCCTGTGCTCTGCGGCGGGAGGGGCCACGGTGGTGAGAGGCCCGCGTACCGCAAAAAAAA
>NW_006771566.1:665843-717422 GCF_000442215.2 Lipotes vexillifer | reverse complement strand
AAAGATCTTAAAGTAATCATGATAGAAGTATTTCAATAAACAATTATGGACATGCTTGAAACCAGTGTACAGATAGAAATCCTCAGCAAAGAAATATAAGATATATAGAAGAACCAAATGGAAATTTTGAACTAAAAAAAAATATAATAGCTGAGATAAAAAGTCAGTGGACAGGATCAACAGGAGAATGGAGACTAACAAGGAAAGAATGAATGAACTGAAAAATAGAACAACAGAAATTATCCAATCTAAATAATATAAAAATTAACTGAATAAAAGCAGATTGTCTCATGGACCTGTGAGATTATTGCAAAAGATATAACATTCATGTTAGCAGTGTTTCAGAAGATGAGATGAGGGTGGGGCTTAAAAAGTACACAGAAAAAATAATGGCTGAAAACTTCCCATATTTGCAAAAGACTTAAACCTACAGATTCAAGAAGGTAAGCAAATCCAAATGAAATAAACTCAAAGAAAGTCAAGCCAAAACTCATCATAATTAAACTTCTAAAATTTAAAGACAAAGAACAATACTTGAAAGCAAACAGATAAAAAAATAACACCATACTGATAGTAGAAAAAATAATTCAACAATAGTGGATTTTAAAATTAGAAACCATTCAGTCCTGAAGGAAGTGGCACAATATTTTTCAAGCATGGAGGGAAAAAAAGTACAGTTAACTCAGAAGCCTATGAAACTATCTTCCAGAATGAAGGGGAAATCAAGACATTCTCAGATAAAGAAAAACTTGTAACCAGGAGATTTACTGTAGAGGATGGCCAAAGAAAATTCTCTAAACAAGAAGGGAATGGTAAAAGAAAGATTATTGGGGTGTGCAAAGGGAAGAAAACATGGTATTCAAAAATCTAGGTAAATACCATTGACTTTCATTTTCCTCTTGAGTACTGCAAGTTATGTTTGATGGTTGAAGCAAAAATTATAACAATGTCTGATGTGGTTCAAAATGCATGTAGAGAAAATATTTCAGACAACTATGTTATAAACAGGGAATTGTAAAGAGATGTAAAAGGAGGTAAGGTTTCTATACTTTACTTGAACTGGTAAAATTATGACACTAGTAGACTGCTGTTAATTATATATATACAGTAGACCCTTGAACAGCATATGTTTGACATGCATGGGTCCATTTATATGAGGATTTTTTCACTAAATATATAGTACAACACTACATGATCTGTGGTTGGTTGAATCCATGGATGCAGAACCAGGGATACAGAGGGTTGACTGTAAAGTTATACATGGATTTTAAACTGCACAGAGGGTCAGCACCATTAACTCCCATGTTGTTCAAATGTCAACCATATAATGTAATACCTAGATAACTCAGTAAAAAGGTATATAAAGATATATACTACAAAACAGTACAGATACATCAGAAAGGAATTCTAAAAATCGTTCAAGTTATCCACAGGAAGGCAGGAAAAATGAAACAGAAAAACATAAACTATAAAAAACAAACAAACAGAAAACAAAGCAAAACAGTAAAATTAATCTATAACATATCAATAATTACATTAAATGCAAATGGTCTAAATATACCAAATGAAAGACGGAGATTGGCACAGTGTATCAAAAAACAAGATCTGTTTACATACAGTTTATAGGAAAATCACTTCAAATATAAGAATACAGATCTTCCTCAAATTACAATGGAATTACAGTCTGATAACCAATTGTAAATTGAAAATATTATAAATTGAAATATATTTAATACCTCTAACTTACTGAACATTATAGCATAGCCTAGCCTACCTTAAATGTGCTTAGAACACTTACATTATTCTATGATAGGCAAAAAAAAAATAACACAAAGCCTATTTAAAATAAAGTGTTGAATACCTCATGTAATTTATTGAATACTGTATTGAAAGTGAAAAAACAGAATGGTTGAATGGGTACAGAACTTTTGTAAGTGTGTTGGTTGTTTACCCTCATGATAACATGACTAACTGGGAGCTGTGGCTTGATGTCACTGGCCATCATCAAGAGAGATTATCATACCACATATTGCTAGCTCAGGAAGAGACCAAAGTACAAAATTTGAAGTATACAATGAAGTTGAAAACTTGTAAGTTAAACCATTATAAATTGGGGACCATCTGTATATGGAGATTGAAAGTAAAAGAATGGAAGAAGATTTATCATGCAAACATTAGCTAAAGGAAAGTTGGAGTGGCTATATTATTATCAGATAAATTAGACTTCCAAAGAAAGAGAAAAACATTATATAATGATAGAAAGGTCTGTCAGTGAAGACAACATAGCAATTCTGTGTATATACAAAAAGCTACATAGCTATAATATATGTGAAACTAAAACTGGAAGCTCCAAAAGGGGAAATAGAAATAGAAAATAAAAATAGGAAAAGCCATATACATGTATATGAAAAACTCAATTTCTCTTTCTTAATAATTGAAAGAACTATATAGAAAATCAACAAGAATACATAAGAAAATAACATTAACTCATAGTATCAAATTGGCATGAGCAGGTCACCCCACCAAACAAATTCAGAATAAAAATTCTTTTGAGGTGTCCAAATATATATATATATATCAAGATAGATTACATTATAGGCCATTAAATCAAGCTCAACATATTTACAAAGTCAATTTTGAATATATTTAAAGGTAAAAAACTGTTTGAATCAGTGGATAAACCTATCATGGTTTTAAGTGGAAAGATTAAATATTTCTTTTAAAGATAAAAATTCTTTCCAATTATTTAAAAGTGGATGGAAATTTTAACCAAAATCAGATCAGCTGTTTGTGTATTTTGCTTTTTAAGAACTTGTATGCATGACTCAATTTCATCTGGAAAATAAGTCATTCTTAGTTTTTGTAAAGAAAATAGTCTTTCAGAGGAGTTGGATTCTAGTTCTGACATCACAACTTATTTCTAGTCATTTTGGAGACACTGAACCTTTCTAGGTTTATTTTATATAATTCATATAATTGACATAATCATGTATAATTTACAGTGTTATTGTGCTTATTAAACATCCAAAGAAATCATTTAGCACAATACCTGACATAGTCAACACTCAATAAACAGTAGAGTTTTTTTCACGACTTTTTTCAAAGCTGGATAACAGCCACTGAATTTTACCAGAAATTCTTGCCCTTCCGATGAAGACTGAAATTTATTTTTGGTCCAGCCACACCCTTAACTTTTGGAAATGTGTGTCACAGGCTTTTCAGTACTGAAACATAAAGCATGGAATAAAGACATGACCTCACACTTTCGTTTCAGAAAAGAGTGTTCAGTGTAATATTTAGGTACATCTTTTAGTAGAAATATCCTTCATCATATTTTTAAAAATTGTTTACCAAATCTGTATTTAGACTGCTTTATGCACATAAATATGTATGTATTTTGGGGTGTATGTTTTTGCAGAAAATATGAATGTAGCTAGAGAGGACAATACATTTTACATCACGATGGAAAAAAAAAAAAAAAGGTCATGAGTGACAAATTTATTTAGTTGGTACAGTGAAGCCTGGGCTGAACTCTTTCATACAAGATGCACTTTAAAATCAAAGACCTTATTCCTAGGTAATACTGTCAGAAAGTTAACAGGTAAGATTTTCCTTGATATTAGGGAATAAGGACAGTACCAGGTCTGGAGATCTGGGTTTAAGGAAAAACTTGGATAAGAGAAGAAATAACTTCTCAGTTTAGTGGAACTCAGAAATGAAGAGGCATGGAGAATTTAGAAAGTTGAGCAAGTGTGCTGAGGGTTAGAGAGAAAGCAGAACAAGTGTGAATCAGGAAACCAACCTGGCAAAGATATGGCCATATCTATGTGGTAAAATTTTGTTATTCCCCTCCACTGGTTCAAAACCTTCTGCAAAGTTTTACTGTTTCCATCAGTTCACAATTGGGCTGTAGGGAATCAGAAGTGAGTATAATATATTGGGTTGACCAAAAAGTTCCATAAGATGTTATGGAAAGACCTGAATGAATATTTTGGCCAATCCAATACATCTTCTGTTGGGTCTGTTGAAACTATCTATTGCCTTTGTTTGGAAAATATCTTTCCTTCACTAAACAAGCAGTTTCAACTGGTGGTATGAATGTCCTCAACTCACCCTAACTCTGCACAAAGTGGATTGAGTTGATTGATGAAGGCATGGATACCCCAGTTTACTTTAGTTCTCTATCCCTGCCCACAGATGATAGATAAAGGGAGAGGCAAATAAATCAAAGTGAGACAGCTAGAATTTTTCTGTAAGTTATTTGAACTTGAGCTCAATATCCTTCTGGTATTAGTCAATAATGGTATGAAATAAAAATTGTCAGTTGGCAAAGTTATGTGGCATAACCTAAATGAAAAGACGAAGCTCACCCCACACCTCAAAGGACTGAGAACATCTATCACATATGCTGTCCCAACCCAACTTTTTAGGCCCTGATGTGGAATTTATGTGAGTAACCCACAAGCTCTCTCCCTTATTTTGAGCTTTGATCTAACCAGAGTTATGAATCCCCGTGCTCAATGAGGTTGAATCCTATTAAATTTGCATCCAGGAAACAATAGATACAAAATGATGTACCCTTGTCATACATGAATGACCCTGCTCTAAGGCTGACATGTTTGCCAGGGAGAAACATCAATAAACAGTAGGTGCTTTGTCTCCAGAATAGAATATCATATCTTAATAATGAAACATAAAAGGACACAAATACTTCCATGCATGGTTTTTATAGCTCCTTTTCTGAGTTTCTGAGAGATAAATTCTCATTCTTCTTGGTTCTGATATCACTGACTGGTAGACATGTCACTGGATTTTCCAACAATTGTCAGCTTCCAGAAAATTATTCACAACTGAACTTTCTAGATTATTGTAGTTAAAAGAGATTAAGAAATGATCAAATCAATGTCCTGTCTAGTGTTGAGAGTACACTTATATCACTTTATTTGATATCGTTTAATGCTAAAAACAGTACAGTGAGCTGTAGTGGGGACATCTTGTGTTGGAAAATTCACCTTAATATCTAATAGTCTCTGGAGATTAATATTCTTCTCCTGTAGGAGTGGTGGCACTAGATTCAATTTTTTTGCTTTACATACACCAAACACTGCTTAAGTCATAGCTATACCACTTAATACTGCCTTCTACATATACTGACAAAATCTTTATTCTTATTTAAATACTTTAAAATATAGTTTCTTTCTTGAAATTATATGAAATATTATATTGAATAATGGAAAAATTTAGATATAGCTAGTTATGGGCAGAGTGGGCTGGAACTTAGGGGTTTTTATTCTTCATCTGGTCTTTTCTGAAAACTCTTACTACCTCTCAACTGAAAACAAGATATATTTACAAAAATGAAAAATGCAAACCTAGGATTCTTTTTCATTTGTTTCAAATTTGCATAAAAAAATATATATATATATCATGTCATTCTAGGTCTGTTCATTCATTCTTAGAATAGAGTTATTCCTCACTTCATACCCCTTGCCTACTTGCTAGTTTAGGAATTGATACAAGCAAAGTTATCTGTCGGTAGTAGTTCTGAACCATCACACTTCTATAGGTCAATTTAGGAGACACCAATGTATGCAAAGACACCTCTGCAACAATGAAGAAGAAAGCTATTAATATTTACTGCAAAACAGAACCTCCCATGTAAGAGAGGTTGTCTTAAAATACATAAAAGTCTAAGGAAAACTTCTAAAAGCTGTAAGTACTGATCACACACTACCAAGCCATAAGATTAAATGCAGAGAGGCCAAATGGTAGAATTCAGTTAGGTGAGAAAGAGAATGAAAGAAAAACATAAAGAAAGAGTCTCCAAAAATAAATTCTAACTTTTTGAGGAAATAAGTTAAAAGAGAGAAGGCTTTTCAGGCTATATTCAACAGCAATAATCAGGATTCACAAAGCAGAGGCATTGTTGGTAGTTATGGAAAAGCTGTTTTAGAAGGTGCTCTGAAATAGACTCTATTTTGCTTTCTTCACTTTCTTTTCTGATTCTGTACATTGTTTCTCTATTATGCTGCTACTCAGTTGCCTGTGTTTGACCAAGGGCACCCTGAAAAAACTCAGCTCTGTTGCTAAATTCCCAGGATTTGTGACTCTTGCTTTGACTCCTTTCTGTGACATACTTAACATCTCTGACCCTTTTCTCACCTTCCTTAACATGGACCCAATTAGGGGAAATTTTTTCCTTAATACAAAAAGATTGGGCTAGTTCTGCAGCCTAGATTCTGTCTAAATGCTGGTGGCATTTCTTTAGCATGTCTAACTAGTACAAAAATAGAACTTTCTCCTCACATAGGTGTTGGGAGGATTAATTAATGTTTATGAAGCACCTCAGATCCTTGGATGAAAGGGCCCTGAAGAATTCTCTCATTTGAATGTGGTATTATTGCATCTTCTGATCCTGTGGTGAAGCTGGAAGATAAAAATAGCCTCAAGTACAGTGACCAGCTGTAACACTGTGAGGGAGGTGTACTCTCTGTTCAGGGTCTGGGTAAAACATTTATTAAGCATTTCCAGAGAAAAGTTGACTCTATGCACATTTTAGGATTGTGCAATTTTCTTTCACAAGAGAAACTCCCAATTCCATGCTTTTCTTTCTTGGGTGAAGACCTAAGTATAAACACCAAGGACATACTATTTTTTACTTCTTCTCTTTTGAAATTTGATAGCAAAAAATATTAGTAGTTCATATACTAGTATAAATAATTATTAAAGCTTAAACTGGTACTCAAGAATGAGCACTCATTCACATCATAAACTTCATACCCAAAGGAAATAACCAGATAAATGAAAAAATTCTCAAATAAGGAGATTCCAGAGTATTTTGATTAGCTAAGGTAGACTTGCTGTCTTCTCTAAATTCAGAATACATTGTCTGACATTATGTAAAAAACAGATAAGATAGAGTTAATGGTAGAAAACAAATCATTGGAACTTAACACTTTTTCTCTTCTGGAACAATTTTTGACTACTCTAAGATACTCTTTATTTCAAATCATAATATCTGCTTTATTTCAAATCATAATATTTCAAAAGTAATATCTGCTTTAGATTAGGAAACTTTATTTTCTCACAGTACTTTCGTGAAAGTAAAAAAATAGATGTGAGTTTATCAATAATAATAAAAATTAAAATAGCATTTATAAGCTAATCATATCTCAAGATCATTTCTAAGCCCTTCATCAATATTATCTTATTTAATTCTTGTAACCTGAGAGGTACATGCCATTACTGCTTTACAGATGGAGAATCGAAGGCACAGAGAAGTGGAATGACTCACCAAAGATGGCAGACTGAAAAGTGGTGGAGGTCAGGTATAAACTCAAGTTATTTGACTTCAGAGTGCTGGTGGGTATAGAGCCTCATTGTGTAGTGTCATGAAGGTTCTTTGATAACATTTGATAACTAAACTCTGAGTGTGAGGAATTTTAAGCACTTTGAAGAGAGATGACCCTTGAGAAGTACATATTTAAACAAAATATGGAAAAGGGAAATTTATTATTTTCCTCCCTTTAGTCAGTGGTAAACCTTTCTGCATTTGAAAAATATCAGCCCCCATGAAGTAGGAGCATGGCTTTCCGCCAAATGAGAACTTTAGGGCTAACAGCAGGACAGACTGTGAGCCCACAGACAAAAGAGGACTATTCATGCTTGTCCTCTATTTGGGCCCATTCCATCTTTTCCAGACACAATTGTGTCCTTGGATCTCTATTTGAAGAACTCGCAGTTGGCATTCTGTTATTGAGTGTCTGGAGAAGTTTGGTTATCTCTCCACAAGGAATCCTAGGGCTGGACTCATGACCTTGTCACAAAGACTAAGCCTTGTGTTACCCCTGAAAGAAAATAAACAGATGTGTCTCCCCTGGTTTAATGGGATGTAAAACAGCACTTAGGCTTGTCACTGTTCCTCCCAGTATTCATCAGCATCTCACTACTAAATAGCATGCTCCCAACTCAAGCAGCTGCCGTCAAGGTAGGAGGTGACAGGCTCTTGGATGGCAAGACGAGATTTCAGATGTGGAACAGTCAAGGTGCTGACTTGAGGAACCTGTAGGAGGATTTAACCATGGTGCTTTTATTTTCAGGGTAATGAGTCAAAGGGAAGGGCCCACCTATGCAGACTGCATCCATGAATGAGAGTAGCAGTGAGATTAGGCCAAAATCAGTATTTTCTTAAGAGACCTGGGAAACTTGCTTGTTTTTTCATATATCTAATTATTAGATGGTAATGAATCATACTTAAGAATGCCTGTTTGAGGATCATTGGATACTTGGATAGCAAGACCACTAAAGTGATTATCAGCAGAGTTGTGTATCTGACTGCATGCAGTCTCATCCCTTTGGCTGTCTTCCTGCAGGTTTCAGAATAGATTGAGGAGGGTTATTCACTGACCCTACTCTGGGAAGAAGCCTTACTGTGCCCAAGGAGACACTGTCCTCATACCTGAGAGCACTCACAGACTCAGAGACAATGATCTAATTTCAATCCTTTCAATTCAATCCTTGATGAGTTTAGGGTAATGTCGGCCAACAAAAATAAAGGCCAGAATGTTATCTGCAGAATGTCATCAATGAGAGCAAATCCTTCTCAAAATTCTTTGGCTTTCATGACTTGAATTAAATATTCTGAATATTTCTATTGATTGAATTTATCAGAAAACTTAGATTTCTATTTCAGTATGTGTTGCATAATGATAGGAGTAACATGCTAGCTAATGATAACATTTATTCAGTAGTTAAAATGTCAAGTTTGAAATTCCTTGATTCTCTGTAGGTATCCCACCCTTGTTTAAGCTTTTGCCAATAACAGATCAGTCCTTCAAAATCTCTATTCTTGGGCATGGCACAAGTAGAGAAGAAGAGAACAAATATAGAATACGGTCCCTGAAACGTAGGCACTTACAGTGTGGCTGGAGGGAAATTACTCAATAATATTAGAGAATAAGAAAAAAAGGAAACCAAAAGGAAATAACACAAGTATTCATGATTTTAGATAATAGAGCTTTGGAATTCAGAATTTGGACCTTAAAGGACTGTTACCCACATAGCAATAAAGACTTACCACTTGCTAGGCATGTATCCTTATGTATCCTTATTCATCACATCTCTAGAGTAAACAAAGCAGCATGTACAATCACAGGGTTATTGTGAGGATTAAATGGATCAATGTAGAACAGTGTTTAACCAAGTACCTGGCACATAGTATATATTCAACATGTATTATATATCAATGGCATTAATATTACTGTTATTATTTCCCCTTAGATAAATTATAGATATCATGGCCCTGTAATACTGAAGACTTCAAAATCTATTGATTGTATCTATGTTGTTTAAAACCTGGGTTCAGTGAATAATAACAAATGACCTTTGATCATTCTCTCTACATCAATCTGCATACCTAATTCTAAGTCATGTCAATTCCTGCTCATATATATTTCTATTTTAGACACAGATTCTAAAAGATTCACACAGACCCACCACATACCAGGTTGTGAAATGTGGCATTTTCACTTTGTTTAGCTTATTTTTATTGCTTACTTTTCCTACAATGAACATGTTAACATGTATTGTTTATACTATAGAAAAACAGGATAAATACTTTTGAATTATTTTTCTCCTCCCCAATTTTACTGTTAATGCCTTAGTTCTGTTTTTTACAATTATTTTTTCAGCCACAGTGTTGCAGCAGCTCTCTTGATGACTATCTTCCACACAGTAACTTTGGTGGAATTCCCAATTGCAACTCTGTGTGACCCCCATAGCCCTAGAGAATGTAGGCCATGGGTACTCACTTTGTATAAACTTTCAGACAACTCTAGCACAGGATATTATAACTGTCTCTATCTTTCTGCTTCTCTCACCTCTTTATGAATTAAATAAATGAAAGTGGAAAACATTTTGCCATCAAGTTACAAAATATTCCCAAAAGACTATAGTTAACAGGGTATATGTAAATCCACAGCTTTACACTTAAATTGAATTTCATTTTTGTAGTTTGCATTTTCTAAGTTGAAAATTTCCACCCAACAGAAGTTGTATGGTAATAATTCACTTTTTCTAACTATGTTTAAATTCATTTGAAAATAAAATGAAATGAAAGAGCTCAAAAGAATTATATCTCATTAACTTTGAAGAGGAAATGATCAAGATTTCACTACTTTTTTCCTTATATAAACTGCCTGTTGTACTGCAGAATTTCAGTGCCTGGCATGCCTTCCTGCCAACATGCAGAACAGATGTAGGAGGGCACCTTGGGGACCATACATTATAAAGTATGGCTGAAGAGCTATTTTCACACCTCTCCCAGCCCTGTCTTCACCTGTTTATGCAGGAAACAGACCTGTGGATTTTAGTTCATCTGGTTCCATGCCAGTGGAGTCCCAGCGGCTCCAGACAACTGCTTTCTCATTTGAAGTTCTGTTCATTTCCTCCTAGTTTTGGCTGACAGTTGCTCAGGTTTGGCTACTGGAAGGATGTCAGAGGCCTCTTTGCTACAGGTTGCTTCAGTTTAAGAAGAAGTTGGTAATAAAACAGATTTCTAAGAATAAGACTCAGAAATAAGGCTGGCATTATTTTAATGATGAGGGAGACTTCTACGTAGACACCTTCAGAAAGACGAGCAGATGTTTGGTTCTTCCTGGTTCCTGCCTATTACCATGAGGCTATGAATGAAGAGAGAGAAAGCTTAAACCTATAAACTCTAGGCATATATCCATACCCATCAATTAGTAAAACCACACAGTGTAACAACATCTAAACAGTATCCTATAACTAATGATTTTCGTATGATGTACTCAGCCAAGTAATCAAATGCCCCAAAAACCTCAGGTCATATGTGTTAAGTTATAATATTAATTGCATTAAAGTCTAATAATGAACTCCTAAGAGGCAGAAAATTCAAACTTTGACGCTTTATGGATCAGAATGGATAGAGGCCAGCAATAAGCTGTAAAAAACAATGCAGACCAAAATCCAACATTTCTGTTCCCTACATTTTTCTTGGCATGGGGAACATTGCAGATGCCTTCCCTAGAGTGTGGCAATTAGTGCCATAAGAGCTCTGTTATCTCACTTTTGGAATTTTATTCCAGAGATGCTCACACAGGTGATGTGAACTTGGTTGGAAAAAAGTCCTTATTCACTTTTAAAGACTATCTTTGGATGTAAAAGATCTGAATGATGAGGCATCTGTGTTTTCTTTCTCTATTTCCATCCTAGTGGAGTTAGAATGTCTTTGGGAAAACAAACAAAAAAATGCTGCAAGATACTTATAAATGAAGCTTTTGGTGTGACTCTGAAATAAGTGTCAATATATCCTATATGTGCATGTTCAAGCTTTAAGGAACATGGCATGTGTGAAGACTGGAAAAGAGAGGAAAATGTGTCTCATAACAGACTTAATTCTTTTCTTTTTTTGTTAATGTTCATGTATGGAGACCAAATTGATGAAGTGTCAGTAGCTTACAAGGACAAAATTAGAGGTCTTCTAGGACCAAAGGTTAAGAATTATAAGCCATCTTGATAATGTTCTTTTGCCCTCCTTCCCTTTATCTCATGGATACCTGACTAAGGAAAAGTGCCTTGGGAAGTAGTAGTGATATTGGCACTTCTAATGTTACTGGGAACAACTCCCACCAGTTTGAAGCAGGATTGGATTTACCACTTTGCCACATTCCCCAGACATTGGAGGTAATCCTTCAGCATAATAAAATATTTAATATTCTGTGGCCATAGATATTTTTTAGAATCTGGCTATCCTTAAAATGTGAGTGTCTTCAGAATGTAACTAGGAGTAGAGCATTACACCAGTCTCTGAAAGAATACCAAGCAGTCTAGACTAGAGATTAGCAAACTTTTTTTTTTTTTTCTCTGAAGGGCCAGGAAGTAAATATTTTAGGCTTTGCATGCCACCATGCAGACACTGGGATACTTATTCAACTCTGCTCTTATAACTCAAAAGTAGCCATAGACAATACATAACAAATATCTAATTTGGGCGGTCTAAATTTCAGTAGAACTTTATTTACAAAAATAAATGGCCAACAGTATTGGCATGTGGTCTTTAGTTTGTTGATTCCTGACCTAGACTTCTGCCCACAGTAACTTCACAGTCCAATTGGGCAGATATGGAGGCATGTGAAGAGTAATAGGTAATAACATGAGATAAAACAAAGCAGTGGAGATAATAAGATATACACAAGTTCAGAGGAACAAGAAATACTTGAGAATAATAATTATATATTACATGAGCCTTGGATAAGATCACCAATGTTCTTTTACATTCTGTAATCTTAAAACGTACCATCATTATAGATTCATCTCTGTTAAGCAGATTTCCATTCCTGGTAAGTGTACCTCACAAGAGTACATTTTTATTAAAAGAAGTGGGTGGAAAAGGTCTAGAAGAAAGGTACAGAAAATCAAGGACTTCTGAAATTTAAGTGGTTGATTAAATAGACTTGAAAGTACCATAATATGAAGTTTGTGTAATTGCCATCTTCTCTATTTTACACATCCCTGACCAAGACCTGTGCGCCTTAGAGTCTGATGATTGTTTCATTTAAGAAAGCCATGTAGGATGATTCTTGGATATATGTTAGCTTTCTGCTTTCATTACAAGCAAATATGGAGCTCCTTCCAGACTAAAAATCAAACTTATAACTCCCAGCTAACATTGTGGCCAGCATATTTATTTATTTATTTATTTATTTATTTATTTATTTATTTTTTTGCGATACGCGGGCCTCTCACTGTCGTGGCCTCTCCCGCTGCGGAGCACGGGCTCCGGACGCTCAGGCCCAGCGGCCATGGCCCACGGGCCCAGCCGCTCCGCGGCATGTGGGATCCTCCCAGACCGGGGCACGAACCCGCGTCCCCCGCATCGGCAGGCGGACCCCCAACCACTGCGCCACCAGGGAAGCCCAGCATATTTATTTTTGATAGAAACGAATGTCAATTTAATTGCAAATGAGGCACTCTCCTTAGACTCATGGCAAATTGCGATCCTGGCCTTCAGTTCTGAAAGCTTGGGTTTTTTGTGCTGGATTTTCCTGACCTGGTTTAGAAAATAACGTTCTGAGTTTCACCAAGCAATATTTAAAAAGGTATCCTGTGCTGATCGTTTTATGGAGATGTGAATGAAACTGAGTTGAAGATGTCTCAAAGCAGCTGTAGTCTCTCACTCAGAGCAACCAAAGACATCAGAGACACTGCATGAAATCAGAGGACATAGGCATCTTCCTTATCAGGGAGCTAAATTTCCTATCAATGAAAAGAGATTCTTTCTTTTAATGTGATCAGGATGGGTCCCTTAGGGTCATAGTTGAAGTACGTTAGTGGAGAGATTAAAGCCTACCTTCTGCTCATCTATATTTAACCTGAACACAAAAGATTAAGAAGATTTTTAGACTCTGGCAAGCTGACTCATTCTTATTCTCTCTCTCTCTCTCTCTCTTTCTCTCTCTCTATGAACACTGAATTTATCATTTAAATGTTAAAAAGGGAAACCAGATGCTATAGTTATTAACTTTTAGAATCAACTATAATCTTCCTATTAAATTCTTCCATCCAGGTACAGGCAATTATTTGCTTGATCTTAAGGTGCAGAAAATGCAGGCACACAGGGTTTCAGAAAGTCCAGTTTAACAAGACAGGTGGATAACTAATAATGTGGAAAATTATCTGCAGATTGAGGATATTGGGAATGACTAATGGCCAAAACTAAGTGAGTAAATTAGTTGCAAAATGATACTATTTGCAGTAGTTGTGTGAACGGGGGACAGGAAAGCACAGTGGCATGTGGTAGTGAGCAGAGCTGAACAGAGTTTGAATGTGGCCCAGACTCAGGAAAGCATGCCATCTACTTATGCCTGCCCCCACTCCGACCCCTACCCTGTGGCTGTCTCTGTCCTTCATTTATTTATCTATTTTTGCTCATCTGTGCTGGGAGAGTAAGTTTTAACAGTGCCGGCTGTGGAGTCTAGTTAGCTTTATAAAGTCTAACACAAAGTCATCACCAAGGTCAAAGCCATCAGTTACAGAGCTTAAGTTTGCTTCACAAACCCAGTAGATTTCAGACACTCAAATATGGTCAGAATTTGTAGAAAAGGGCACAGGGTGGGCTTTGGAACAATCAAAACTTAAGGTTGACTGTTATTAATTAGAAATACGTTGGTATTATCCTCTAAGACAGGTTTGTTGAGCAAATATAACATGAAAAACTTTTGTTTAAAGATATTTTAAAATGACAAGTGTCATATAGCTGGTAGATTTGCTTTATGTGTTGTTTTTTCTCTTTTCCTCAGAGAATTTTTAATAAATTGATAGTATGTCTTCAATTCTATGTTGTCTTAAGATAGAAAATATACATATCTTGTTGGTATTACATCCATTTTAGAACAGACTTGCTGAGCTACCCATTTTTCCTTCTTCCAGATCCTCTTTGAGATCCCACCCAGTACTAGAAGTTCAAAGGAGGTAACAAATAGCATCACAGTCCATTGTCTAAACTTACCTCAATGACAATTGAGACAACTTTAATCAATAAAATATTATTATTATCTATCCTAGAAACTGTATAAATACAGGAAGGTCAGGCTTCCCTGGTGGCGCAGTAGTTGAGAGTCCGCCTTCCGATGCAGGGGACACGGATTCGTGCCCCGGTGTGCTCTGCAACGGGAGAGGCCACAACAGTGAAAGGGGCCCGCATACCACAAAAAAAAAAAAAAAATGCAGGAAGGTCTTCTCAGATCTAATGTTCTTGCTGCTGAAGTGGTAACAATCTGAAAAGAAGGCTAATTGACTACTTAATCCATTTTCTTTGACAAATGTTTAATTTAAGCTTACCATGTTCTGCCCATGGTGGTAGAGAGAAGGTATTGAGAGGTGTTTAAGAGAATCACAAAACAAGATGTCTGCCCTCCAAATACTCATAAAACTAAGATGCTCAATCGTGTAAAAAGTGTGTCATTAAGTGCTGTATAGTGTAATATATTCCCCTAAGTCACATGGTAGGACATTTAAACTTTCTCCATAGCTAAATTGAAGACATGAAAAACATAATTAACTTTTTTATGTCTTCACTATTAAAGAACAGGTTTTCAGTACTTCATGTGTAAAAGTCAGCAGTTACCTCATACTCAAGCTGCAGAATATATAGGCATATATTTTGGCTGTCTAATCTAACTAACTGGTTTGAAACTTCCTTGTGTTGACTTTACTAGTAGACACTGTCCTCCTTCTCCAGGTGAGTTGCTCTATCTATCCAATAAAAGGGTTACATAATTCCCTGAGTGTTTTGATGACCAAATTATTCATGGAATGTTGTAACATGGCATGAAAGACTTCAGACTACAATGCTAAAATCCATAGATTAATCCCCTTTTCAATGTTCATTCTACAGTAGTTGGTGATTCAGATGGGCAAAGAAGAGCTGCCTTTTGCTGAAATCTGTCCTTTGATATTTTTAAGATTAAAATATGAGTCACAGGCCTAGAGAACAAGAGTCCAAAAGGATAAAAATCACTCTACTGCATTAGGGCATGCACATCTCAGTTTAGTAGGGCATTTTAACCATTGCAATGAGCATTATATGAAACAAAACTGCAACTTCATTAGCAGTTACCAGGTAGAATATAATTCCTTTAAAATGTACTTACTGGTTTACGTACTTGATATGAAGTCAGATATTTTCCTTGTGTAGTGTACATGTTGTGGTGATACACAATATACAGATGAGAAAAATGAAAAAAATAAAAACATGCTTTTGTAAAATGTTTTTAATTTGTTAGAAGACTTTTGACCTTTATTATCCAATTCATCAAATTTTTAATTCCAATGTTGAATTCATAATCTTCTATCCAAAGCAGTCACTTCCCCTGCTTTTCTTCCTTGTTTTAGTTCATCATACCTAAATCTTGGAAGCCATCTTGATTAGCTATCAAATTCTATTCTACAATGTCTCTTACACCTGAAACTTTGTTTCCATTTCTATTGCTGCTATTCAATTTATTACTAAAAAAATTTCCTGAATCTTTTCCCATCATTGTTTACTGATTTTTAAAAAAAAGTATCCCAAGAGGATAGAACTTATCTGCAGCAGGGTGATTTTCATACTCAAAAAAGTGTATCCTCATTGTCTACAAAATAAAGTGTATATTACTAGTCAATCATTCAAAGTAGATGGAATCAACTTTACAGGAATTCTCTATCTGTACCCTCTGATTTAGGATTGAAACTGGATTTTAAGATAGATATACTCTTTTCTACTCTCTTTACTTCTTTTTCTCTTTCTGCAACACCTATGTTGTAGGACTTTTTTTATAGTTTCTGAAGAACTAGTGACTGTCCCTGAAAATGGTCTCTTCCTCTACTTGACATCAGTTGGTCTAAACATGTTCATAAATCATTCTTCCCATTCATAGTAAGTAAGACAGGGTCAGGAGGCAGAGTTGAACTGGCTGCTATTCTTGTAATTTTGGTTGGTATTGTAAGTCAAATGTAATCAAGGGAAATATAGTCGGTTACAACGACATGTTCCCTGCACTTGGGATGCAGAGCAGCACTGCCCTCTTCTTAGCTTCCTACCTTCATATCTTCACACTGAGAGGAGTGAATGTTTTCACAGTAAACCAATGGATTATACTATGACAAGTGATCAGTTTTAGTGAGAAAAAAATAAAGTTTTGTTTACCTTGAAGCATGTGAAATTTTAGGATGAACAGGAATTACTTGTTCAACTACGAGGGACCTGGCACAAGAGATCTGGGATGATGAAGCAGTCTGCAAAGACTAAATAGAAAAGGAGAGAGGGAGGCTGACCAAATGAAGGATGGAGGTCTTAGGCACCAATGGGAAGAAACTCTAAATGAAATGAAGAGGCTGCTGGGAATAGTAATAGATTTTTTTTTTTCTTTTTGTATCATATCTCTACTTTAAGGTAGTTCTCAATCGATTATTTCCTAAATGGTATTTCCAGTTCTTGACTCTGTGAACCTGTTGTAGCCACTGTATATAAAAAAGAAGTATCCCTCACATAAAATTTGCTTTGCTGTCAAAACTAATGACACCACACACATGCACATACACACCAAGAGAAAATGAAAATGTTTATTTCTCACATAATGAGGCTTTCTAGGGAAAGCAGGGTGGCTTCCAAAAAGATATAAAAATTGATTGAGATATCAGAAAAGGAGACTGACTGGAGGTTTCTATGTTGTTTAGGAGTGGTAGCTGGGACGAGGCCTTGCATGTATGTGCAGAAGATTGCCTTGTTTCAACTTCCCACCTGTGTCAAATAAGGGAGTGCCTAAGCTTAAATATCAGCTTGCCCAAATGTGTGGCATAAGCAGAAAAAGGAGGGGTGAGGCTTAATAGCTGTTAACAGGTAAACATCAAAAAGTAGAGTCTGGGGCTTCCCTGGTGGCGCAGTGGTTGAGAGTCCGCCTGATGCAGGGGACACGGGTTCGTGCCCCGGTCCGGGAAGATCCCACATGCCGCGGAGCGGCTGTGCCCGTGAGCCATTGCTGCTGAGCCTGCGCTTCCGGAGCCTGTTGCTCCGCAAAAAAAAAAAAAAATAGAGTCTGACTCTTTATTACAGAGGCATAACTGCCTGAATGAAGTATCAAAGTTGGTGGTTAAAGTGGTCCAGCTCAATGGGGAGAAGCATTTTACCACTGATATTGTTTAAGATTGCTGGTGACTGGTGATAATAAAAGGCATATCAAATTTTAACCAAGCCTTTATTATTAAACATTTTTCTGGAGAAAGAGTACCCTCTTTTATCTGCACATCTCCCAAAACATCCTCTCCCCACTACCCTGGTATATTTGTAGCTACAGAAACACAGAGTCTCTGTCTTTTATTCTACAAAAATATTTTCCCATTGTATCTAAGGCTGGGCCCTCAAAATAGATCCATGAGGTGGTTTGACCTTGTAGAGGAGTGTGGCAAAAGTTTGGGGTAAGTTTCTGCAATAGATGTTGCAGACTCCTACAAAAGCAGTCATCTTTTATTTATGCAGAAGTAGTATCCTTAACTTCCAGAATCTAACAGAACTTTGTTCTTATCTCATGGATATTGTCATACCTTGATTATTTTATAGATATTTTGTGCTTTTGAATTTTTCTGTAAACTTTTTATTTGGGGATAATTTTAGATGTGTAGAAGAGTTGCAAAAATAGTACAGAAGTTTCTATATAGCTCTTACTCAGTTTCCCCTAACGTCAATATTTGACATTACCATGTTTTTTGTCAAACTAGAAAACCATTATCAGTGCACTTAAACTCCAGACGTTATTTGACTTCCCAGATTTTTCATGAATGACTTTTAAAAATGTTTTGTTCCAAAATCCAGAGCAGCACGTTTCATGTGTTTATCATGTCTCTTTAGTCTACTCTGGTCTGTGACAGTGTCTCAATCTTAACTTGTTTTTCATTACCTTGACAATTTGAGGGTAACTGGTCAGATATTTTATAGGATGTCCTTCAATTAAGGTTTGATGTTGCTTTCATGGTTAGGTTGGATTTATGGACTTTGGGGAGGAATACGATGAAGGTGAAGTGCCTTTTTCATCATATAATACCAGGGGATGCTAGCTTTCATTTGTTTTAATATTTCTTCTGCTAGACTATACAAAAGCTCTTTGAGGTGGGGAAGTATGGATTTTTCACTTTTATATCCTTTCAGCCTGGTTAATAAAATGTTTTCTAGATAGAAGGTACTCAATATGTGTTTCCTGAATTAATTTAAAAATGAATACATTCTCATACTACTTCCTATTTGGAGAAAAAGGTAGGGAATGTAAATTTTTAAATTAGAGTCAAGGAAAAGGAGACCCAGACCACAAAGTTGGTAATTAGCCCTGTTAGAACAAGAAAACAGGTTTTTGGGACTTGCATATTTATGCCCAAATCATGGAATCAAACTGATTTCTATTGGTAAGTGGCATACCTAGTTCCTCAAATCCCAGAGTTTGCTTTTAGAAAGGAATTGATTAGTTTTCTGTTTGGCAAAACCCCCAAAATTCAGGGAAGTGAGTCCTCAGTACAATTTTATTTTTTATTTATTTACTTTTACCATTAGGGTAATTTTAAATATATATATATAGATAGATAGATAGATAGATAGATAGATGATAGATAGATAGATAGATATAGATATATATTGGAGTATAGTTGCTTTACAATGCTGTGTTAGTTTCTGCTGTACAGAAAAGTGAATCAGCTACATGTATACATGTATCCCTTCATTTTTGGATTTCCTTCCCACTTAGGTCACCACAGAGCACTGACTAGACTTACCTGTGCTATACTCTAGGTTCTCATTAGTTATCTATTTTATACATAGTATCAATAGTGTATATATATCAATCCCAATCTCCCAGTTCATCCCACCACCCCCCTTCCCCCTTGGTCTCCATACATTTGCTCTCTATGTCTGTGTCTTTATTTCTGCTTTGTAAATAAGTTCATCTATACCATTTTTTTTCAGATTTCACATATATGCATTAATATATGATATCTGTTTTTCTCTTTCTGACTTACTTCACCCTGTATGATAGTACAATTTTAAAATTTAGGGAAACTAGTATGTTAACTGATGTGGTATACTGCTCAAATATACCCAGTTAAAATCAACTTTAAGATATAACATTAATGGGGGATTTCAAGATTTCTACTGGTCCAGGAAGAGTAGATATTTGTGACCTTGAATCTTCTAACTTTTTCTGAATGTTAGCTGTTTCACCTGTTTGCATATTATTTGCTCAGGCTCAGGATTAAACTTGAAGACACATCTCATCTCCTGAGGAATTCGGGGGTTCAGCTTGACTTTTTAGTCTTTAGCATACCAATTTTCCCTGCCATCCAGACTTATATATATGAATATTCCTTGAACCCATTTGATGTGAACCAGAAAACTAAGATAAAACCCTCTCATTCAAAAAGCAGACACATGGACAAGGAATGCTGCGTGAACGTGCATTTCTTGAAATACTTTCTGTAATTCCCTGAAGTCCTATAACCTTCCCTGACATCAGTGAAAATTATTAGTTTTGTACTGTGCTGTCATGTATCATGGTTACCTCTAATTGAAATGGAGGTGTTCCAAATAGCACAATCAGTTAAGAATCTTGCCAAGTGCCTCATTTAGATAATTTATAGTAGGATTTGAGGCTGATGAGTTCAGAGCCCATGGGTTCCCAGAGTCCTTAATCTTTGATCATATTTTGTGGTGGGACAATGCTTGATGAGAGTGGAGTTTGAAGATAACTGCTCCCTGCAAATGTATTTATCAAATACCAATGTTCCTAGCAAAGTGATTTGAGATGGGGATTACCTATCACTGGAAATGAACCACAAGGAGTATCTTAATTTGAAGAAAGTATAGGCTTGATACTTTTTAATAAATTCCTGATATTGAATAAAATATACTACAGCTCTCAAGTTTAAATGACTTTTTTCATTAAAGACAAGTAGAAAGTTGGAAAAGGACTAAGAAAGAAATGAAGGAATTAACATCTTTGAAAAAGATTCTGCTGAGAAGTGGCAATGATAAGGGTACAAAAAAAAAAGTCACTCTGCATCAACTCAGGGACATATTCCAGTCCTGTTGTCCATGTGTTACACCAGGAGTCTTCAAAGTGGGGTATACCAAGTTCAGGAAATTTGCAACACAATACATTAGGGCATGATAATAAATTATTAAAACATGATAGTTCATTTTTTTAATCTCAGCCTACATTGAGGGAATTTGTTTTATAGTGTATATAATATTTTATAGTAAAATTGCATATAGATAGATAAATAAATATACATTTATTGTGAATGCATATTGTAATTTTAAAAAATTGAGATAGGAGTGTGATGAGGACATTTTGGGGAACGGTGTCAGACCATCCTGGCATGACTTGTTGTAGTGTGAGGCTGTTCTTTAAAATGGAAATATCTTTCTAAATATTCATCTTTTCTTTCATTTATCTATGGATCTTTACTACCCATGGATATACCTGAACATTGTCTAAATCTGTGTAGTTAGCTTGTGTTACTTCTTGAACTGAGCTTCATATGCTTACTAAACCCTGAAAAGTGGTATTACCATAATTTATTATATTTTTATTTCAAGATGTATTGCACAGGAGTGTTTACACTCATTTTAGTCCTCTGGTTTCATTCAGAGTTTCAGGCTTCTTTTTTCTATTACTTTTTATAATCTCATGAATGATGAGTATAAATACTTTTTAATTAGTCTTCATATAATCAATTTCTCCATTTGATCTTTGACACTTTCCATTGTTTGAAATTTCTTGAGATATTTTTACCAGAGTACTCTGCAGTATTAAAGATATAGACATATATAAAATATTGGTTTAAAAATGTATGTCACTATTATTGTTTAGATAGTATGACTTTATTTATTCTTTCATTTAACACATATTTATTGAGTATATAGTTTCTGCCTTAAATGTGCTAAGACATGATTATTAACTTTGCACAGAATATAGGCTGATAAGAGAGAAATAGGCCTTTCCTTTCTTCACCTGTGATAAGAGTTATGAATTAGAGATACAAAGAAGAAAGCCTTATTTAGAGCTCAAGAAAGGTTTCTAATGGAAATTCTTACACTTAGGTGAAGATGATGATGCTCAGTATGATGATACATGATGATGATGAATATGATGATACTATGCAAATTTGTATTGAATACTTTTAAGTATCAAGCATTCTCCTGAGCACTTTCTGTGAATTAATTCATATAATCCTCATAGTAACCTTAAGAATTAGTTAGTATTATTATCCTCATACTTCAAGTGAGGAGATTAGAGAACAAAAATGTAATAATTTATCCATAGTCAAACAACTATCATGTGGTGAAACTAAAATTTGTATATTATCTACCTGATTCCAGACAACATTTTTAACCACTAAGATAGCTGTACTGCCAAATAGAACTAAAGGACAATAGGAGTAAGACTGAGATCTTAAAATAGTTGAATCGTGAAGAAAGTAGCACATGTGATTAAAATAAAAAAGAATACAGGATATGAAATTTGGAGAAAATTTAAGACAGGCAAGAGAGGAATGGGGGGAGTAGACCATGGATACAGGACATGTGAGGGATTTTTATTTATATTACGAAGATGATGGAAATACATTTAAGAGTTTTAAATATGTGTGGTGTATGGGGGTGCATATTGTTTGTGAATGTGAAGATAGCTGATATTCAAAAGATTATTCTGACCTCCATACTGGGAATGGACAGCCATAGGCCAAACGTGGAGGTGGACCAATATCAACAAGGAGATTATAATAGTCCTTAGAAATATGATTTGGTGGCTTAGAATAGGATGGCAATGATGGAGATAAGGAGAAGAAAATCTATTTCAATATGTTTTTTCAGGACTTAAAACCAACTGGAACAGTGATGTGTCAGATATGACGGAGGAGGAAAGTGGAGCTATGGAAGAAATCTTAAAGTTTCTGCTTTGTATAACTGGATGAACCACGTTTTCATTGCCAAGTTCAAAACCACTGAAAAAGTAATAAACCAAAGGCAATCGTGGGTGACAAAAAAAAAAAAAAAAAAGACACTAAACTGAGACTTAAAGAATGCCAACTTCCTGGTTGGGAAGTGGATAAAAATCCTATAAGAGGGGCTAGGATGCAATAATTAGGGAGGTTGTGAGAAAATCAAGAAGTGTAATTAAGAAAGTTAAGGGAAAAGTTTGTACTAAGAAGAAGGGAGTGGTAAACGGTCAATCAATTGAATGGTATTCAGAAGTCAAGAAAAAGGGCAAATGGATTTGAATTTAGGGTCATAGGTGTCTGCCTAAAACTTTCAGTCTTGCTAATGTGTCAAATATTCTAAACTTTGACTCAAGCACTGATTGTGTACACTTTATATTCTGAAGCTTTTAGTTTATTTACTTGTAATGTGGAGAAAGTAAGAGAAGAAGAGAATTACTATAATCTCTGAAGTTCTTCCTAGTTTTAAACTTCTATAGTAACAGCTAAACTAATTAAATACAGAAAATAGAAGTACAAATATCAAGAGAAGATTGGCACTCACTGAAAATATACCTTTGTAACAGGGCCTACACTACTAATAAACATTTTTCAAAATAACCCTGATTATATCCAAACACAGAAGATAAAAATGGTTGAGTGTTCCAACTGGAAAACTATGAACTGAACAAACTACTAATATTTGCAGAGATAGCCTCCTTTCAATGATTAAGAAGAAAAAAGTCCTGGAAAAGGAGAAGTCATCTACTTTCACTGGAATCAACTGGAAAACTGCACCTACAGGCAAGACCTTTAGTAGTAACACAGCTATTTTGGGAGTTTTGTGGAAACAACAATTTGTGGGGATGGGAAGGAGGACTAAGAAAAGAATGGTATTATAAATTATAGTAATATCAGTTTGTTGCCAAAGTAATCAAAAATCTCAGACATTTTACTTGATTCAAAGTAGTCTATCACTTCAAAGGAGATACATTTATTTTGTTTATAAGCTACATACTACATTAAGAGATAAAGGGTAATATAATAAAAGACCCACGAAAGATATAGTAGTAAGTCACAGCTTGTCCATAGTAAGCCTCAGTTCCCTGGCCTGTATATTAGGGGTATTTATAGATAAACAATTGGATCATAAAAACTTTTTAAGGATTCATTCATTTACACAGATTTTTTTTTCTGTGTAAATACATGTTTATTTTATGCCAAGTTTTCTTGTGAGGCCCTGGGCCTTCCTTATTGAACTTATATCTCAGTTGAGGAAACAGGCAAGTAAATAAACCTTGTCAACAGAGAGTTAGGGGGTCCCTATACAGGAGTACTCATCTAGATAAATCAGAAGAGTCTTCCCAGAGGAAGTGATATGTAAGCTGGGTCTTAAACATGAATAGTCAAGAAGCAGTAGGTGTGGGGGGATAAAAGGGCCAGTCAGTGGGATTGTATCTTGGTCTTCTTGGGATTCTATAACAAAGTACCATAGACTAGGTAGCTTACAAACAACAGAAATTTATTTCTTATAGTTCTGAAAGTGGGATGTCCAAGATCAGTGTACTAGTATGGTCAAGTTCTGGTGAGCACCTTCTTTCAGGCTGGGTAAGCTAGGCCTTTCATGACTCTTATAAGGGCACTAATCTCCCTCATGAGTGTTCCACTCATGACCCCATCTAATCCTAATACCTCCCAAAGGCCACACACTGTAATACCAACATGTAGGGGGGTAGGGTTTCAATAAATGAATTTCGGAGGACACAAGCATTTAGTCCTTAACCTATGTGGAACAAAGAAGGAGAAAAATATAGTGCTTTCCATCAATACTGAGTAGAGTTTGAAGTGTCATAGAATATTCAAGTGGATAGGTTTAGCTGGAGGTTGGATATATATGTGATAAGACTTCAGGAGAGATATTTTAAAAGTAAGAAAGGTAATAACTGACTCAATGGAAGTAGAATTGATGTTTTCCAGGGGGACAGGGGAGAAAAAAGCCCTGAGGGAATATATCATACAAACAACAAGCAGATGAATAGAGAAAATAAAGGAAATTGAAAAGTAGAAGACAGAGAGAGGGAAAAAAATAATAAATACAGTTTAGAGACATAGATGCCAAATGTAGAAAAATCTTTCAAGAGAAAGGGAGTTGTCAACAATGCCAAATGATATAATAAAGACAATAAAAACAAATTTATTGGATTTACTAAGTACAAAACCACTGAAATATTTTGTGAAAAGAATTTTTTTGGTCATGGAGTTAAATGCCATGTTGTTTTGCTCTGAGACATGAGAGGGATACTAGGCAAAGAGTAAGGACAGTTGCATCAAGAAACTTGTCTGTATTAGGTTATTTGATTCATTTCAGTGCTGACAGTGTAACCTAGCAGAACCCTAAGGAGCCTTCCCAGAACAGATCACCCCCTCTCCCTGTCCCCTGCCTGCCTTTTGTCTGTAGAAAAACTTTAGTCAAAGAATAAATTTAATGAGAGAAGTGAGAAAATGCAGGAAGAAAGGAAAACAGTCATTAAACAAAGTCAAGGACCTTTATTTCCTCCTCAAGTGCTACAGATAATATTCTGAACCATGTCCTTTGAGCTGTTTTGCAGGCACTGAAAACTCCACAGATGGAAGAAGTTAACTGTATGCTGCCCGCAAGCACATAGACCTCAGACCGATTGGAACCAGATGGTTAATGATGTTGAGTCCCAATTACCTGACCACCAACCGATCAGAAGAATATCCATGAGCTGATCACACATCCCACAACTCCCATCCTTTACCCTCACTTTAAAACATTTCCTTGAAAGCCTTTGGGGAATTTGGGCCTTTAAAGCACTAGTTGCCTGGACTCCTTACTTGGCACCCTGCAATAAATGCTGCACTTTCCTTCACCACTACCCTGTGTCAGTAGATTGATTTTACTGCACTTGGGCAAGTGGACCCAAGCTTTGGGTTAAGAACCCAAGTTTGGTTCTTAACAGAAGGTGCCTATAAGATAAGAAGCTAAAAAGTGTGCATGACTGAAGAAGGGGTTATTTGAAGAGAGTTAACTTTTTCTGGAGAAATTTTCTTTTCTCTCTGCAGAAAAGAGAGAGATGCATATTTGGATAAATTATATTCTAATAACTGACTGGCTTAAATAGAAAAGCAGTGTTGTTACATGCTTCATTTGGTTAGAAAGTGATCATTTCTTTGAACCACCTCAATAAGTCATTTCCATGGGGAACTCAGCTTAAGGAGCCATGGAGTATCAGGAACAAAGTGAAAAGGTCAACAGAAAGGTAAATACACACACACACACACACACACACACCCCAGATGAAATGTTGTTCACATAAACAAATACACAGTAGACCCACAATCCTATACATTTCTGGGCAGAGGTGTAAAAGATGAATATATGAGCAAGATGATCAAATATCCAAAGATAGTACACTGCTGCCCCTAACTTCAAGACAACCAATCAATTCAGTGTGAAAAATCCATTAACCTCTGTGTCTGGTAACTTACCAACACAGACAAAGCAGTCGGACAAACTTGGACTTTTCACTCTGCAGTTGATGGGGTTGTTGACCTATAGACTCAGATGAAAATATTCATTTTATTAAACCAAGACTTCTCCCCAACCCCCATCACACAAATCTCCACATTTTTATTTTTCTTATGTTAAAGCCTTCATAAATAACCAATTTATCAGCTAGCCAAGTAAGGGTGGTGGAAGCCATAGGGGAAGAAATGTCTTTTGTTTTTTGGCATAAGTACCCTTTTGAATTCACAACAGTATGTGAGCACACTCACAGCATTTCAATATAACATGAGTGTGAAAGAGAAAAGGCAACAATCACCCTGAGAGAAATGCTATTGAGAATAACTGGAAAAAATTCATTTTCTTCATGGTGAGAGTCACAAAGTAATTCCATGGCAGAAAAGTCAAGGTAAATATTTACTCCACGCTTCTTAGAACCTGCAGGAGGCTAAAACCTTCAGTATTTCTATTTTAATATTTACCTCATGCTTTCATAAATTAGTTTCATGACCATCATTTCTCAAAGGGTCACTATTTGAGAAAATTAGTGCATGGGGACAATGCTCTGCTGCTGGTATAGAATAATTTTTTTTTTTTTTTTTTTTTTTTTTTTCAATATGCAGAAAAATATCCCATTGGCCCTTTGGCATAGTTGAAATCTGGCTTTTCTTTATATGTTCTGGTTCTCTCACCCAGAGCATGGGTCACCCATGTCACATGGGAAAATACATAACAATTAGCTATTTAATTTGTGAAGAAAATAGAAAGTAATCCCTGTGAGGAAAATATCAGAATGGAGGGGTAGTGGCTAAGCCGCTGAAGAAGTAAACTTAAATAATGCAAAGTATTGTTGAGTTTTCAGGGTCCAATGGCACAAAACTACTGTGAGTGTTTAATTTCTGCCTTCAGGAAGGGGTACAAAGAAGCTATGTGACGTAAAACAAATTCTTTTTGCTGTCTTTCCCCTCTGCCACTATGCTCAGCTCTGTGAACATTATCTGAATCTATCATAATAGAAGCTGTACATGAACATTTAGGTGGTGTTTCTTTTGAATTGATTCAAGGGTACAAAATTGTCAATCATTTATTAATGTAAAATTCAAACAATGAACTTATTTTGTATTAAATCAAGTGTCTTTGGGTGTATGAGTGTATGTAGAAGCTACTTTTCATTTTCCTTAAAATTCTTAAATCAGTGCTGTTTGATGTCAGCCAGATTTTGGAAAGGAATAAATGAAGCAGGAAAGAAGAGTGAAGCTGTCTGTAGCCTCTTCTTTGCAAGGAATCAATGGAGATTGTGGAGAAAAGAAACCACAGAGACAACTATAAGGCAACAGCCAAAAGACTTAAGAGCAAATTTTGATACATTATTTATCTAGATTACAGTTGGTTACATCACAGTTTTGAGGTAAACGTTTAAGATTGCAGGTTAGATAAAATCCAGTATTTGAACTGTGACTTCACCACTTAATATTAGTGTAATCTTCAGCAAGTTACTTTAACTCCATGAACCACAGTTTTCTTATCAATAAAATTGAGGTGATAATATCTACCTTATTGAGTTGCTAAGAAGGTCAAATAAAATAAAGCTTGTGAAAATCCTTTATAAATTATAAGAAGTTATACAAATATTAGGAATATTACATGTTGAAAAATCTTCAAATATATATAATCTTAAAGATTTTTCCCACATTTTATTTATAAAAGAGATATATGTGGATAGCTCAATTCCCCAACTACTTTACTGACAGAACACCCAGTGTCTCCCTCTTGACTATTGAACAACACTCAGGGCTACACGTAGTCCTAAAAAGGGGGCTATGTTCAGTTTTCAGTTTATAATTGGAAAAGAGTTGGGATCTGATCAGTCCACTATAGCCAGAATTTCTTGCTGTGACATGGTATTGCTGCTAAAAATTGATAACACACAATCTGCCTGCTTGTGCTGGGCCACTGCTGATATCACATTAAAGCTGACATGGCTTTGCAGGGGGGACAGTCCTACTCATGCTAAACTCAACCAAATTCTCTGCATTGGCTGCAGCAATTAGAGAGTTCTAATCTTTTCTTTAGATAGTTCATATTTTCATTTCTGTATCTTCCAGGGCCCAAAAGACCCAATTCACTTCAGGTCTACTATCAACCACATCACAGACCCAGAATTGTCATCCTTTTCTCCTACGCTCCTTGTACTGTGATGCACTCTCTTGTCCTATCGGATGAATGAATTTGAATTTAGGATAATTTACTTCTCGAAGAATATCTTCTAAAATCATTCTGTTACCGAATCCAAGCTCATACTGCTTGCAGAATAACAGACTGATAAATTGAGAGACAAGTTGTTGGAGCAAGAAATAGCAACTTTACTCAGAAAGCCAGCAGACTGAGAAGATGCTCAACTAGTGTCCCAAAGAACCATCTTACCAGAGTTAGAATTCAGGCTTCTTTTATATTAACTGGGGAGGGGGTATGGCTGGTTGTTGCAAACTTCTTCCTGCTGGAATCCTTTGTTCTTGCAGTTGTCCATGTAGGTCTGGTAACAAAGTTTTTATAAACTTCCAAAATGACAAATTTTATTCTTTGTCCTGAAACTTTTTATCTCTATATGAATAGGAAAATGTTTAAAATCTAGAGTCTTGAGAATGGGTTATCTCATATATTTCAGGCTACAGGAAACAGTCTTTTACAAAAGGTGCAGAGCCAGCATTTCTAAGCACAGGAACAGAGTACAAAGGTTAGAACTAAAGGAATAGAATCAATATGGAGTCAAGTTTGTTCTGCTACAATTTCAATAAACTCCACACCTACCTTTCAGGAGAACCACTTTTAGCCATCTCCAGAAGATCTTCTTTCATGCAAGAAGATGAAACAAAGACCAAGCAAAACAAAACTCTTAAATTTAATTTCACCCCTGCAGTAGGATACATAATTAACACAGTTTGCTATAGTTCAAGAATTTTGAAGATCCCATGTATTAGTTGGTTAATACAAGATGTTATAACAAACAAACCCCAGAATTTTAGCAGCTTAAAACAATATACATTTACTACTTTCTCATGGAACTATCCAGTGTGACTCCATTATGCAATACATTAGGGCAGAGAAAATAAATTGGCTATTTAAATTGCTTCATAAGTGATGTCACCTATGCTAACACTTTATTGATGAAGACCTCTCAACTCTTTCTCAATCCAGGAAGTGGAAGTGGGGACATTGGGAAATAAAGTCCTTGGCTAGATAACTGCTAAGTAACAACAACATAACAACATACAAAGGAAGCATGAGACTGATAGACAGCAAAGGATCTCTGAAACATGATGTTTATGCTGCTGCCTGCTGAGCTCTTTAAATTTTTCCAGAGTAAAACCAATATCCATCCTTTCAACTCATCTGCCCTCCCTTTTTGATGTTCTAGGAGAGGAGTCAAACCCCAGATTCCAAATTTGGCTGATACAAGTTAACTACAAGTGTATTTTAAAGAGGACCCAGCCTTGTGCAAGATCCTAAAGGAACTTTGGCATTTGAACTTTGAATTTAAGGCTACATTACCTATGGAGGGATGTGCTACTTAAAGGCTGAGAGTCAGAGAGAAACTAAGCAACACTGATGCCCACCAACAATTCCTAGGTTCCAATTTTGTGAGGAATGTTGAAAAATATTACAACTATTATCAGTGAGTTTATTTAAATTATCTATTGGGATAATCAGTTAGTTTAGAGTTTAAGAGTTTGTAAGCTTTAGGTGATCATTGTATTCACTACGAATAAAATTGAGTACATGATTCCAAAATCTACTACCAGTTTTTCTCCTAACTTACTTTCTGATAGAAAGGCTAACAATACATATATGGGACTCTAGTGGATTCAATGAAAGAGTGAATATAACAAAGGACATGTTTGCCTTATGATACTTATGTTGTAATTTTGATTTTGATAAATAAGTGAGACACAGTCCTTCCAGATTCATCTGATACCATTAGTCTTTTTTTTTTTTCCTTTTCTTTTTCTTTTCATATTCCAGAGTTTTTCCAGGCTTCCAGGCTACCAGGCTCTGTGCTAGATGTTCTCTCTGCT
Organism: Lipotes vexillifer; assembly: GCF_000442215.2. Taxonomy (NCBI): domain Eukaryota; kingdom Metazoa; phylum Chordata; class Mammalia; order Artiodactyla; family Lipotidae; genus Lipotes; species Lipotes vexillifer. Next base: position 687,302 of record NW_006771566.1, on the reverse strand, counting down.
GGGTCTGTCCTTTTCCTGCCTCTTGGCATCGTCAACTCTTCTCATGCTTTAACAGCCTCGACATTCATCTCTCTGATCACAGTATCTAAAGTCACATTCCCCCAAACTCACAGTTTCTCTAGAAGTTTTCCATCAATACCATACTATCTGAAATGAATCTCTGGTTATATAGTCACATATTCAGTTGCTCTAGAAATGGAGATTTCTGCTTTACTTTTTTTTTTTTTCTATAACCAAACTGATTCCTATTTAAAAAGCAGAAATTTTATCTCAGTACATTTAGGAACACCCCTGCCTCTTCTTCCCTCCTCACCAGACTCCAAATTGCAACTAAATTTTAGGGGTTCCCTAAATGACCCTTGTTAGGTGGAAGGATGTGGCGTATATGTGAGAAGAATCTTGTTATTTGTCTTTTTCTGTGAAACTAAATGAAACTTGAGCTTCATGACTCCTCCATGTCTTTGTATTCATTTCTGTGTTCTTTGTATTAAAAAAGAATTGTGTAAGCTTTAGGTCCGCAAAGCTGAACCTACTCCTAACAATATCCTTAGAAAGGCCATAGAAATAAACATTGTATTTTACACTAATTAATCCATCTATACAAGTATCATTTTTCACTTGGGGCGCTTCAAATTATCTCTGTCATTTGAGGGAGGCTTGACAGTTCTACTCAGATGTTTATCCCAAAGAAAAAAGCCTTTGTGACCACAGTGGCTGTGTTTAAAAGACTGATGGACTCGCATGCAAAAATGAGGTACAATATATTTTAATAACTCCAAAGGAAGAAACTAGACAGAGAAGGAAACAAGGAAGGGAGAAGGGTTATTGGGGACCACATATGTGCCAGGCACCTTACATTTCCTCATTACTTCTTACAGACAGGGAAATATATGATAGATATTTTATTTACATCTCCTTGCAGAGTAAAAAAATAAATTAAAAAAAAAAACTTCAGAAGAATTGAATTTCCTTCCCAAGGTCACTACTAGATATAGTAAGTGGGAAAACAGACACATTCACTCCTTTATGACTCTAAATCTTTACAGGTGCAATAAATGTATTGTGGAATGTACCTCTGTTACTACAGTATGCTTAAGAACAGAACTGTTATATAGTATGACTATTACATTTATTTTTTAATAATAAAATGATATTTCTTACATTTATGTGAATTGTGCATTCTAGACATATTATTGAAATATCCTGTGTTGACCACAGCAACCACACAAATAGGCAAATTAAATAGAAACACAAATAAGTAGATGTATGTACATAAATTACCTTTTGTACCGGAGACATGGGGAAAAACCTGTGCACACAACAATGCCACCTGTGGCCATAAGAGAACCATTCTGAAAAAAGATAGAGGAAATAAGATTGGTACATAGAATGTGGATGGGCATGGCAGGGTTGGGAATCTTATGGCCAGAGAAAAGAAATCTGCTTCGTAAAGAGGGATAAAGGGAGCAATATAAAAAAACAAACTCACAATGAAAAGACTCAAAATAAAATATAGTGAAGCTCTTCCATTATTTTGAGTCCCATAAGGAGCCTGCAAAACAACAACTTGCTGTCAGAATGAAACTCTTGAGTGTTCCTATCAGAACTAAGTTACATTAAACAGGAGCAGTTCTCGGCGTATTATGCTGCTGTCATTTCTTGGTAAATCCATGTCATTAGCATTGATTTCTCAAGGAGAGATTAAAAGAGATTTAGTTAGGAGAGTAAGGCAGGAGTGGATATTATCCAAGCCAGTGCAGCTCTGGGTCTCAGAGATGACATTTTCCTCTCTGCTTCATTAACTTGCAGAGCTTGTCGAGCTTTGGCTGTTTCTAATTAATTCTTTTACTGGCTTTTCTGAGTGTGTATCATCGCTGGCAAACCATATAAAATGAAGAAATCTCTCTAAGGTTTTACCCTTTTAATTATTATTTTTATTGCTTAAATGAAGCACCAGAATTGCAAATGTTGACATTTTGGTTTATTCTAGTCATTAGAGTTTTCAAAGGGGGGAAAAGAATAAAGAAAGGAAGAAGAGGAGGGGAAGCCTGAGGGGGAGAGGTGGTATTGAGCAGAGGAAATGAGGTGAGGTTGGGTCTCAATCGTGCAGACAAACACTGAACAGGGAAAAACAAACAGGTTTGTCTAAAGTGACCTCCATGATGATTTTGCTCTTGTGAAAAAGAACAGGAAATGAAATATCATTAGAGGTAATTCCTAATGGTCTCTTATACCAGCCAGTGCTTAGATCACACAGGGCTTGATGCTGCATGTGACTTTTTTTTTTTTTTTTTTTTTTTTTGCGGTACGCGGGCCTCTCACTGTTGTGGTCTCTCCCGTTGCGGAGCACAGACTCCGGACGCACAGGCTCAGAGGCCATTGCTCACGGGCCCAGCCGCACCATGTGGGATCTTCCCCAACCGGGGCACGAACCCGTGTCTCCTGCATCGGCAGGTGGGCGCTCAACCACTGTGCCACCAGGGAAGCCCGTGACGTTTGTTTTGATGTAAGCAAGTAGTTCCAAATATGGTACACAGTCTTTTTGTGTCCATTTGTTTGTTTCCATTTGGGTATTAGAAATACAGAGCATAACTTTTGGGAAAAAGAAACTTCAATCAAAACAAATTAGTTAACAAGTAAATTTGCTTTGGTGATACACAGAGCAGTTGCTGAGAAAAGCCAGCTCTGGCGGGCCTAAGAAGTCAGTTTCAACCAATATTAATTGAACATCTATGTAAAAAATACTGTTGGATATGTGTATAGGTTGAGTGTTATAAGGAAACTCTAGAGAAATCTGCCTTTTAGTATTTTAGGTTGAGTTTGTAATATAAGGCACATTCAAATAAAAATGTAACACAATAGTCTCCTTCCCATATACTGAAAAGAAGTTTGATTTACAAGTCCATTTTTGAAGTTGGGAGGCATTTTTCCCACAGAAAAGTCTTTTAGACATGGTGTTTTAGTTCCCAATCCACTCACAAAAGCCTATTTAAGTCATAATGTAGCTGAACTACAGTAATGTCCTAATAACACTATGGAAACTATGGAACTAAATGCAAAGCATAACAATGTTTCTATGGCATAATGCATTCAGAATTTACATTTGCATCTCCAGGAGTGAGACTCTGCTGCTGTGTTGGAAGGGGAGTTATCTTAGCTCCAAGTCCTCAGGGCCCCTGTCATTTTCACTCAACAATTCAGCAGGGCAGGACCTGCAGACATATATATAGAAGTAAGTGCTGAGGCCCAGAGGGGAGGTGTAAGAGCATGGTGGTGAGGAGTCCTGAGAAACGTTGGCTACTGGTCTATATTAATCCCTGAGGGCGTGGCTTGGCCTGACTGGCTCCTGGTTGTGAAGTTGTTTTTCATTTATATCCCCCAAGGAAAGGATGGGTTTCTATTCTGGCTGTCCTCCAGAATTGGTCTCACAATTCTTCTCTACTTTTATCCCTGAAGGGATTGCATACTTCTTTTAAGAATTTTTAAGATTTGTTTGCCTTTTTTTTTTTCTTTTAACTTCTTATGTGAATGCAAAGAAGACACAGAAGGAAAGGCTCTTAAGGAAAGGGTCTTTCCCTTTTTACTTCTATACATATCTCCTCTCCCCTCAGTGTCCGTTTTCATGTTGTAGATTAGATCTTAGATACAAAGCCAATATCTATGCATAATCATTTCCATTTCAAAGAACAAGACCAGTCACGTCATTCCAATCTAGGAAAGGAGAGAATTGAGAGGATAACACATTAATATAAACATAACCCATATTTATTGATCATATACTATGTGACAAGTAATGTTTTAGGTAATTTGCATGTATTAATTTAATATTCCTAAAAAGTAAGGACAATTATTATCTCTTGTGTACAGATGAGAAAACTGGGGCACTGCCCAAGACCACAGGGCTTCATAGGTGATGAGGTGGTGACATGTTCTTCAAAGGGATGAGGCCCAAGAATGCTGCTGAGAAGACCAGTGTTGAGACCAGAATACCCCTGCTAAGAAAGGCCTTGTTAAGGGGATGTTACTTCCTTCCAACCTCCCTTTTTTTCCTAATCATCCATCACAGTTAGTTTAGCCCCTACAAGTTTGAATTGATTCTAAATCTAGCAAGGTGAGGTAGCGGGATGACTTTTAGAGTTTCATCTCAGGTGTGTAAGAAATACCTTTTCCTTATTTCTCTGTAACTCAGTTTTATTTCTAAATATGATTTCCCATGCTACCAAGTGTTTGGAAGTTTAGTTTAGTTGTTCTTGGAATTTTCCTAAGGTGATATAGGATTCTAGGATGTTATGTATGGGCTGAAGATTTGGGAAGATGCTGACACACCATCATCTATCTATATAGGTTACCTCTGACACGTCCATAATTCCTGGGTACATGACATCTTCAGGCACCCAGGCTCTATGCTATCTCAGACTCATGCTTGGGACTTGGGAATTTTGATTAAGCCTGAGAACCCTGTGCCCAGAACTCACCAACTCTGCTGCCATTCCAGTTGGAGGATCTCGCCATTAACCAGCAATGCTGTCCAGATTTAAGGACCAGCGCCTCCTTGCTGTGGAATTTCCAGAACTTTCTTTCCTCACATTCTGTTTTCACATTTCTTCTTAGTGCTTCTTTCACTTGATCTTTGAAAACATTCTACCTTCTCTGAAAAATATAATCTTTTGAGAAAAAAAAAAATTAGAAATACCTGTAGGCTACTCCATCCTTCCACCATGAGGATGGTAACAACAGAATCAGAGAAGTAGTTCAATGAAGGGAAGGAAAAAGAGGCAATAAGGAAGACAAATAAAAGACAATGTTTTCTTAATATTTAAAAATGTTTTCCAATCACAGCAAGAATAAGGAGGGATTCCCAGGCAAAGATAAAAAGTCAGAGAAAAGGAAAATGTAAGGGAAGCCAATCTCTTGTGGCACCAGCAGTGGGTAATGGGGATTTCTGCAGCGACAGTATCTATTAGGGAGGCACAGACAATCTCTAGCTTTAGGTGAAGAATGGCTGGAATGGAGAGGTTGGATGGTGGAATTACTAAGGAAGGACATGGGGTTTCTTCTGGATTTTAAAAGATGAATAGGATTTAGAAAAGCAGGAACAGAAAGGGAAAAATGTTCAATAGCAAACTATCTAGTAATATTCAGCATGTGGCTTGAGTAGTGTCAAGTATAGCCCATCAGCAGAGACAAGAGTCAAACTAGCACTGGACAAGCATGAAGCTCAGAATAATGTACCTGTCCTTGCTTTGCCACAAACCCAACCTGTGCATGGAGGTCAGGTTTCTCCTGTAGAACAAGGGAGTTTTCTTCTTGGATCCAATTGCTTCCTTCTACTTCTGCCCTTTTGTTTGTGACACTGAAAAGTGTGATCCACCATCCAGGTATTGGGCATGGAAGTTGCCAATCTTCTTATCTGAGAATTATGAAATGGGCACATTGTGTTCTCCCTTCTCTCAGGGAATTTACAATCTCAAGGTAAAAATTACCATTAAAAGTAAACATTCAAGGAAGCAAAATATTATTTTCTTCACTTTTCTGGTCTGATTTCCAATGTCACCCTTGCCTTCTTTGATTCCTGGCATAAGCCACAAAACTTACTTTTCAGACTATACCTTTCTTATTGTTTCTCTTTCGTATCTCTGTGAAATTATTCTCAGTGAGACCGTGGCCATGAGTATAAGTGCATAGATAACCCAGTGAGGAGCTGGTACAGCTTGTACGACAGTACTAATGAACTGATGCTCTAAGTACAGAGACATTGGCATAGAGCGTTTGTTGTGTTCTACGCAGTGCAAATTAATTTTCCAGGGTTACAGAATGATCCAACTCTAAAATGTTTACTTTCACTTCTCTCCGACCCTGGACTCCATTGTTTACCTCCCTCTTAATAAAACCCAAGAGTTTCAGGATTCAAACTATATCTTCCCTTTCATTTGAAATTTCATACAGTTTCCTCCAAGTATCTACAACTTTACAAAGAGACTTCTCCTCTGTAATTTTTTTTCAAAGAAATAAACAAAATGCTTGCATGGTGTTTGGCAAGATGGGAGGATTTTTCAGCATTATTCAAAATTATTTCTTTACAGTATCTTGAGATTTAATTATTTTCCATCAGTGTGGTTTTAGTTTTATTTATTTATATTTTTGCCTCCACTGGGAAACAGGAGAATTAGAAAAGCTGACTATGTTTGCACTTGGATTTGTCCTTACATAACCATCAGGTGCTCTGGCAACGGATGATGCTGAGTTTGAAGGAACACTGGAAAGCAGTCATCTGGAAGAAAATAAATTGAAGATTTTAAAAAGTCTATTTTTCTGCCATAGTAGTTTTTTGAATCAAACACCTTTGACTTCCATGAAGATCATAATGAAAAAATACAGAAATGATCCACTGTTGATGAGTGTGTGGGTTTTGGACAAGGGAGGCAGGGAGGTGCCAGAGAGAATTTGCTGGTGAGTAAAACTTCTTCCAGGCAGGTGGCTAAATCTTGACAAACTGCCAAAGCACTTTAACAGCAGCCACTATTGCTCAAGGCACTCTTCCATGCTTTTAATTTTTCCATACTGAAATACCTTGAGCAAAAAATCTGCCAGCAACTGCCATTAACGGACGGTTGTATAAATGACAGAAAGAGAGGTTGAGTTAGTGTCTGAGCAGGTTAGGCAATAGGTGGGCCTTCTAGTGATGGAGAAACAGCAAGAAACAAGGTGAATGTTGGTGGCTGAATGAACCTGAGTGTCTCAGGAAAGCATGGAATCTGCTCTTTGATCTTCATAGAGGACACAGAAAGTGAAATCTTACTAATTGTGGAACAGGGATCATGCCTATTAGTCCACTGGTATGACTCCCTTGTCTGGCATATAATTATAAATATTAAATATTGATTGAAAAGGTGGAATATAATTTATTTGGAGTAAGAGTGACTAGAAGGGCACAGTAAGCTGAATTAAACTGAGTGACAAGCTGTAAGCAGTTCCAGTTTGTCTTAAAAGCTGGAGCACTTGGCCTGGAAGTCTGACTTTTAGTTCCACCTCTGCTCTATTTGGCCATGGGACTTTGCATGGCCAGGTGGCTTTTCCAGCTCTTAATCTGTTAAACAAAAATAACAATAAAGAATGATTAGGTCACATTTAGCATAACTTCTAGGTCTGATACTCTATTTCATTTTATTTTATTTTTTTAGGAGAGACTTTCAAAATGGCAGATGTTCAGGGAGGGAAGACAAGAGAAAGTGTGTTAAAACATGATTAAAAATAATATATGAATTCAATCATTGCAAATGGAAATGCCAGCATCAATGAGGTTACCTGTCCACAGGGGGAAGGGAGCTATTATAAAACATATCCCTGACTCTCCATTAATATTCACATGGTTGAGAATTTATTTTTAAGCTCAAGCACTCTATGATTTTGCCTGTAAATGTGCCATGATGAAATGAGCACCTCAAGCAGGAGAAGATTTGAGAAAGCATACTATCTTTAAGTAAGTTTAGTAAGACTTACATCTTTAGTTGTTGGTTTCTTTAGTATCTGGAAGATCATTTGCAGGAATAAAATTCCCCTGAGTTTTCCTTCTTCCTAGCTTACCTGCCCACTCAGCAGGCTATGTTCATCAGACACACATCCTCATCGACTAAGGAAAATATTAATACACAACTTGGGACAGAGATTCATTCAAAATGAAATAATAAATATTTTCTTTTGGAAGACTAAGAGATTGTAGGGAAGATCAAACACATAGCCACTAGGGTAATGTAGCTGTGGGTTTTCCAGGAAAATGTCCAGCCCTAGAATATACTTTGTTTACTGTCTCAAAGAAACGCTTTACAATGGTGCAAATATATATATTTTTTAATTAATTTATTTTATTTATTTATTTTTGGCTGCATTGGGTTTTCCTTGTTGCATGTGGGCTTTCTCTAGTTGTGGTGAGCGGTGGAGATTCTTCGTTGTGGTGTGTGTTGGCTTGTCTTGTTATGGAGCACAGGCTCTAGGCACATGGGCTTCAGTAATTGTGGCACATACGCTCTAGAGAGCAGGCTCAGTAGTTGTGGTGCAAGGGCTTAGTTGCTCAACAGCATGGGGGATCTTCCTGGCACAGGGCTTGAACCCATGTTGCCTGCATTGGCTGGTGGATTCTTAACAACTGCACCACCAGGGAAGCCCAGTGCAAATATTTTTTTCCCCAGTATCACATTCCAACAGCTTATATTCATGCTGGTGTGTACAAAACAGGATAGCCAATATTATTTGAGTCAATTTGAAGAGGAGGTAGTGAAGCAGTGGGTGCTGCCATAAGGTATACATGTTTAATAGTGCAGCATCATCACCATAATTTTGTCACAAATTGTTTCTAAAATAAAAGGTCAAATAGCAATTAATCAAATATTGTATTTTATTTTAATTTACTTTACTTTTTAAATTTTATTTGAAAGAATTTACATAAAATCCTAGTAGGAAATACAGATCAACAACATGCTATAATAGAAAAAGCACCATTCCTGAAATTAGGAGATTTAAATTCTAGACTTCTGGCCTTGGGTGACTCAGTATCTCTGAGCTTCTCTTCTTTTGTTATCTTTGTTTGTTTGTTGTTTGGGTTTTTTTAAGTTGTAAAATATAGGAAAATAATGACAAAGATCTCTATGGACATTTTCAATCTTAACTTTTCAACTGCCTATATTTAAGAATTAAATGGTATAGTATAACATTTTAGATTCAAAAAGGGCATCATCACATATGCATAGGATGCCTAGGGACAATGGAATATTTGAGACTGTAGGTTACATAGGTAGGGTTGAGTCAACCTAGGGAGAACCCTGACTGGCATGGGAATTCTGACTTAGTACACTTAATTGCATCCTCAGACTTAGCATACAAGTGACTTGTTGGGGAAGATGAATCTGAAAGACTAGAGAAAGTGTTGATTACTAGAATAGTCACATTGTTTAACTGATCTGTTTCTTATCCCACTCTCTGAGATAGGATTCTATTATAATTTCTACCTTACAGATCAAAAATTATAAACCAACTAATTAAAGGATTTTTACCAATATCTCAAAGAAAGTTAAAAATCATAATCAGGACTTGAACCCAAATCTCACAATTACACATTTAAAGCTAAAGGAGCCTTAAATGTTGTTTAGTTTAAGAATCCAAGTACAGTGCTACTTTGAGAAAACATAGGTCAAGAATCTTTTGCTTAAAATAAAAATAAAGACAGATTCAGGAGATATATTTTAAGATTATATAACTAAAATTTCCCTTTGAAAAATACCTATTTTTCTTTACCCAACATAACCTGAATAGGGTATTCTCTTGGACAAGCTATAACACTTTCAAAATTCATCTTCCTTGACCTCATTTGCATTTCCTTAACCACTGTCTCTCTTCCACAGTAAAAATTTCCCTTACATCAGGTCCTAACAACCTACCAGTATTTTTCACTCTGCCTAACCAATAATCTGTGCTTCATGGTACCTTATCTCTGGCTGGCATTTTGTTACTTATTTTTGTTTATTTCTTATGATCTTAAATTCAACATAAAGTAAATTCCATGAAAGCATCACTGGTCTGCTAGCCTCACCATTTCACCATCTCCAACCTCAGTGCAAATCCTGGCCTCCCCTCATCCTGTTTCAGGACACCCAGACACATAATTGATACTTACTGGCTCAGTTGACATTAGTTTAATTTATATTCTAGATACTGCCATATTGTAACTAATTCTAAATGATGCCTTGCATGTGTCCTAATACAATCTCCAGTTTTTAATTCCCTATTTATTATGTAATTGGAATCTAACCTTGTTAAGTGATGAACTGCTTGTCAAGTTCTATGCTCCAATATTTGTCCATAAGGTGGAGCTGGAATAAGAAGATATGAATAAATACTTTTAAGAATGTTCACATGTTTGAGGTATATATCCCTTTGACCTTATAATGCTCTTGTATTTATTTAAACAAGTGTTTCTTATATTATTTCCAAGCTATTTCAGTGCTCATTTAAAGAGAATATAAGACAGTGTCTACCTTCAAAATATTTACAGTTTAATTCTGGAACTATTTCTGATTAGAACTGATAAATAACAATATATAAAAATGAGTTGCAGGGCTTCCCTGGTGGTGCAGTGGTTGAGAGTCTGCCTGCCAATGTAGGGAACACGGGTTCGTGGCCCGGTCCGGGAGGATCCCACATGCTGCGGAGCAGCTAGGCCCATGAGCCATGGCCGCTGAGCCTGCACATCCGGAGCCTGTGCTCTGCAATGGGAGAGGCCACAACAGTGAGAGGCCTGTGTCCCAAAAAAAAAAAAAAAAAAAGAGTTGCAGTAGATTTAAAAATGGCTAAATGTCACTCCCCTTGGAATCCGGGTAGCCTCTGCGGCTGTTTGTCCAAAAGAATGCAGTGAAAATGATTCTGTGCCAATTTATGGGCATGGGTTTTAAGAGGTAGGAAGTTTACATTCCCTCTTTAAATACTCAAATTTGGAACCTAGCCATCTTTCTATGAGGGGTTTCCAAAAGCCCAACTGATAGGCTCATGTAGAAATGAACTAAGGCTCCGAGCTGAAATGTACAACTGACAGCCAGGACCATTTTGCCAGCTAAATGAGTGAGCCATCTTGGAAATGGATTTTCCAGCCCCAGGTGACTTGCTTGAACTGACACTGGTGTGGCACAGATAAGCTACTTTAACAAAGCCCTGTGGAAATTACAGCTCTCTGAGAAAAAAAAAAAAAAAGATTCTTTAAAATATTAACTTATTAAATTTGGAGATGGAGATGGCTTATTAGGTAGCAATAGGTAAGTACAGCACCAAGTTTTGTTTTGTTGTTATTATTTCTACATTCTTTTCTCTCCCTAAGTTCATTTAGAATTCTCTCAAACTTAACTCCTCAGAGGGATCTTCTCTGGCAATCCTACTTAAAGTCACACACTGCTACCTATTCCCTATAACTTTGCTTTTTTTTTTTGTCATAGGATGCGTTTCTACTTTAATTATTATATGAGTCTATTTATTTATTTCCCTTTGTCTCATTAGTATATAAGATCCATGAGAAGAGGAACTTTCTTTTTGTTTATTGCTGTATCCTCACTTCCTAGATTAGGGCTTGGCATATAGGAAATGCTTAATAACTATTTGTGAATAAATGCCTGATAAGTGAGATGCAAAGTGCCAGGGTGGCTCAGAGATGAAAGAGATCATAGTGGCTTCTCAGACTAAATAACAAGGAGGAATTTTTTAACAAGCTGGACTGGAAGTAGAGAAGGATTTAGAGAATGTAGATAGGGAAGGAGAGGAAAAATAGAAGAACTTTTAGTTGAGAGAATTAGAATAAACAATAGATCAAAAAAGAGAAAGTTCATGGTATAGTTAAAGAAAGTGGGTAAACTATTTGGAATGGAAAAATGATGCACGGTCATGTAGAATAAAATTTTTCTTTTATACTGAAGACCACTCACTTCTTTAGATAGTCACCTTCCCTGCAGCGGAGCGGTCCTCCAAGATGAGCCACCTTGTGATATTTGTGCTTTTCCTAGTCACACACACACTGAATGGAGCTGACATGTGTAACTCATAGGATTGTGCAGAAATGATAATGTGTGACTTCTGAGACTAGGTCACAATGATGCTATAGCTTCTTCCTTTGCTCTCTTGGATCACCCACTCCCAGGAAGTTTAGCTGCCATATTGTGCCTCTCCTTTATGAAGAAGTTCATGAGGTGAGAAGCTGAGGCTTTCTTGACAATAGCTACATATGTGAACTGTCTTGGGAGCACATCTTTCAGCCTTATTCAAGCTTTCAGTGACTGCAACCCCAGATGATATCGTGGTAGCAAAATCATGAGACGATCTGGAGTCAAAACCAACCTGCTACACTGTTTCGAAATCCCTGACCTACAGATTGTGAGATAATACATTCTTATTGTTGTTTTTTGCTAAGCCATTGTGTAATAGTTTACGAAGTACTAGATAACCTGTACACCTGGATTTCTTAACACTCTCTTCTGATCCCTTTCCTCCTTCTCTGGATGCTTCTTGGTTCCTTTTGTGTATCTTCTCTCTCTGCATTATTTTTTTTAAATAAATTTATTTATTTGGCTGTGTTGGGTCTTCATTTCTGTGCAAGGGCTTTCTCTAGTTGTGGCGAACGGGGGCCCCTCTCTGCATTTTTTATTGTTGCTGTTTCCCAGGTCATCATCTTTGATATTCTCTTTTCCATTTATAAAATATCTTAGGAAAACCTTTTCCATTCCCATGACTTCACTTACCACCATTATGTTAATGTTTCCCAAATCTATATTTTCATTGCAAATGTATACTCTGATTTATAGATCATATATCCAGGTTACCTCCAAATATTTCCACTTGACATTATAACTTTAGACATGACCTCAAATTCTTGTTATTCTCAGCATGTACCTTCCCCACTAAACATGATTTTCATCTAGTATTCTTTGTCTGAGTGATCACTTTGTCACCATCCTGTCATACAAATTAGAAATTGGAAATTAATCTCATCTTCTGCAATATATTCAATAGATGCCAAGTCCTTTGGTATTTCTTGTTTATGATATATTTCATACCTATTCCAAGTTTCCATTTCCATAATTACTGAAGTGTTTTAAACCTTTATATGTCTAGTCTAAATTATTAAACTGTGATATTAACAGGTATCCCTGACTCTTGTTTCATTTTTTTTTCCAATTCAGTCTCTATTGTGCTGCTAGAATAATTGTGCTGAAAGGAAAATCGAATCAAAACACTTCCCTGATTAAACATTCCCTATAACATTCATGTTAAACTCTAAAATCATTGCCTAAGATCCTAAAACTGTGTAGGACCTAGCTATCTTCCAATCTGAGCCAGTTATTAGTGCTGTGTTGCAAACCACCCCCAAACTTAGTGGCTTAAACCAATAAAGCCATTTTTTTGTTCATAAAGTACAAATTTTGTAGAGCTGGGCAGGGACAGATCATCTCTGCTCAGTCAATATCAGCTGAGGCAGCTCAAAGGCTGAGGCTTAGAACCATCTGAGGGCAGACTCACATTTCTATTGGTCAATGCTGGCTGTTGGCTGGGAAGACTCACACAGTCCGGGCAGTCAGTAAGAACATTTACTCATGGACTTTCTAAGTTTCTGTTTGGCTTTCTCACAATACAGTGGAAAGATTGCAAGGGAAAAGAGAGAGCCAAGTGGAACCTGTGGCCTTTTTTGACTTAGCCTCAGTCTTGTAAGGTCACTCTCTCTACACTGTATGGGTTAGTTACAAACCATCCTAGCTTCAAGGGGTGGGAAATGGATTCCCTTTCTTAACAGGAGAAAGGCAAGTTTCTGGAAGAGTACATGGGGTCCAAAATATTGCTATTTTGGGGGAAGCTAATCTTACACACAGTCCCATTGTTTGACAAATGGACATTGTTATATATATTTTAACTCTGTTGAATTAATTGCAATTTCCAAAATAGATAACACATTTAGTATATTTAGCTCTGCACATGTTCATCTCTTTGGTTGGAATATGAACCATTTACCCCTCTCTTATGCCCTTTTCTTCCTCCAAGATTTAGCTTGGCTGATATTTTATCTTAAATTCTATTCTTAAAACCCTAGCTCCCATTAGGCACCTTCCTCTGGGCTATTTTAACATTATTTTCAATCTTATCTTCTATGTGTTTGCCCTGACATTGTACTTTCTTGAGTACTCATCTGTCTTTTCCACTGGACTCTAAGCAACTTGGAGCAACTGGTAGGGATGCAATATCTGCAGTTAAGTATTTAATGAATGCTTGGGGTAAAGATGTTTGGGGTCCCATTGCCAAAGACCTTGAATGTCAGACTAGAGTTCAGACTATATCCTTGTTTTCACTAGTTAATTATATATATGTTGATAGCATTAATCAAAGAAATAATATAGAACTAACATGATAACAGAATAATACATAATAAGCCAAGGGTTGGAAGTACAGTGTTCTCTGATGATCTATCTAAAAAACAATAGCAACTATCTTGCTTAGATTTTAGATGCAAGTTGAGGAAAAGACTCAGGCTTTAAGATTTGTTGCAGTCCTATGATAATACTAATCATTCTATCTAAATGGCTATTGTTCCATTTCAGAGCCTTAATTGCTAAACTGAGTAATTTCTGACCTGATTTTCTGGAAGTTGATGAGTCACACACACAGAGACTTAGAGGCTTTATTGGTGTGGGTCATTTATAATGTGTAGTGCTTGCAGCTTAATTTAGCATGGCTTTTGAAGATCCCTTAATATGCATAATCTGACCCAATATGGAGATGGTCTTTAGAAAGAGAGACTTATAGGGAAATATATATATATATGAAGTGATTTTAGAAGATTTCCCGAGTGCTAGCAGACTAATTTGAAGGGTCTTCACTGAATTCTGATAAAAACCTCTCCAAATCTCTCTGCCACACCTGGATTTGGCCATCTGGCTACTTCATTTTAATATTTCCTAAGCATGGCTCCACAATGGAGATGTCGGATTTGGGTGCAAAAAAATGATTTTACTCTTTAAAAAAGATGTGAACAGTGAGATAAGATTTGAGAAGAAAGGAGCTTGTTTAACTGACATTTCCTCCCAAACAATTAGTAAAAACATCAATATATTTTATGTGTGTAAGAAAGGATGCTTTTATTCCAAATAAGTATTTGGCATTCATATAAAATATACTGATAATGAAAAATAATATTTACTTAGAACCTATTATGAATTAGGTAATATGGAGATACTAGACAAGAGACCCAGTTATTACCCTTAAGACACTAAAATATGTTTTGAAAGATGATACATGAGAAATAAGAATCCAAAGCAGTGCATGGCAATTGTGTATACCAATACTATTATGATACTAAACTTGAAAACATTTTGAAGAAAGGAGAATTGAGGTAATTTCATGCCAAATACTTACATATTTATTTCATCTAACAATTACAATAATGTTTAAGGTTCTTATTATTTTAAGATATTACCCTATTTTCAGATGAAGAACAGGAAGTCATGCATTTGAAGAGTTCAGATTGAAACATGGATCTTATTTCAAAGATATTTCCCTTTCCAACTTGTCATTCTGTCTCTCATGTATTTTTAATGACAATGTAATTGATGTAGAAAATAAATACTATGTAATTTCATAAAATCAATTTCTAAACAAACTGGAATTAGGTTGACTTCATACCAGATGTAAGGAATTAATCTGGCCCTGAAAGATGGGTAAGTTTGGAGAGGTGAAAATGCAGATGGTTTAATTAAGGAAAATGTATGATTGAACAAATGGAAATTGGAAAGAAATGCAGATTGCAGGAAAGGGGGTCAATGGGAATCCCTCCCATCTTGATTAAGGATCAAGCAAATGGATTGTCTAGGGATTGTTGTAAGGTGCTGACCATGAGGCCAGACCAAGCTGATACCAGGCCAAGGAGTTATGACTTTAAAAATGTATACATTTTTTGTTAACAATGGAAGACAGCCAACTCTATTTTGTTTAATAAAGGTTATCTGATAGTGTATAGTCTGGTTGATCTGTAGTATATATTTTTTTCTTTTTTTTTTCAGTACACGGGCCTCTCACTGTTGTGGCCTCTACCATTGCGGAGCACAGGCTCCGGACGCGCAGGCTCAGCAGCCATGGCTTGCGGGCCTAGCCTCTCCGCGGCATGTGGGATCTTCCCAGACCGGGGCACGAACCCATGTCCCCCGCATTGGCAGGCGGATTCTCAACTGGTGCGCCACCAGGGAAGTCCTGTAGTATGTATATTGACTGAAGGTACATGAACTGGAGAACATATATTACTTTTACAAATTTCAAAGAATTAATAACATAATTAGTGGAGGAACCAAAATGAAAAGCAAGTAAAGATGCAAAAAGTAGGATTGACTGGCCTCATTTCTGCTTCCCAGCAGAGCTAAACCCATTCTTTGTATATCATGGTAGAATGGATCCTTTCTCAAGCTATGCTTTTATGATTCATGTTTGGAAGGAATTGCCATGAAAAAACATCCAAGTCAAAAATAACTCACTGTAATATGGAATGAGAGGGCAAAGAAAAACTGATTCCAAATTTCCATTAACCACTCCGAACCAAACACCAAAGTTTCCAGGATGAAACTATATCAAACTATACCAAAGCACCTGACTTTTCAGTTCATACAAACACATAAGTCCCTTCACTCGCCATGGAACTTATCAACACCTAAAGTTTTTTCTCCCCTTTTCCATTAGGAAAACTAATCTCGTCTCAGACTTTCTTTGCTTCAGGAAAGTTTATTTCCTTATTTTCCTACCTGGGCATCTCCTAATGGTACATTCCTATTAAAGAACTTATCACATTGCAAAACATTTGTTTGTTTCTACTAGAATATGAAAAAACTAACTTTATTATATTTCTTTCCCTCCTAAGTTTTCTAATGATGTTTTGGAATAAAATAATTAAATGTTCTTGAATCTGGAAGTATCTCTGTATTTTAAATCATGATGATTCTGAGAATAACCCTAACAGATAAAATTAAGTAAGGAAGAAGACGTTTTTTACTTTTTCTGATAAAGAGGACTTCTGAATTGTAATCTTGAAGGGATGAACTGAAACTTTGAGCCCTAAGACATATTACAAACAATATTACTGTCCATTTTAAGCAAAGTAAAGATGACAGTTGCTAAGCATACTTTTCCAGCAGGTAGGTGTGGGGAGAGGGCAATGAGGAAGAAGAGAGAGAAGTTGAAAGGAATTCTAACATGAAAGTAGCATATTTAGCTTAAACAGAGATACTTGTTAAGTCATTGAGAAGCCCTAAATGTCCTGAGAATGTTTTCATAGAGGAGTGCTGTAGAGCCCCATGCTTGGAGGCAGTGATGGAAGCCATACGATGTCCCACAGTAACCCCTCCACGATTGTACTGAAGGCACAGAGGGGCCTTTTTTATGTGGTTTCTGCCAAGAAGAAATATGAAGACACCTAAATGTAACTGACTCCAACACGTGGGATTGCAGGCTCCCTCCCAGCTTCTGTAACAAAAATGAAGTTTCAAGCAGCAGGAGTTTAGGGAATAAGGTAAATAAGTAAATAAAGTCAAACAAGTCAAGCTGTCTTCAGTGCCCTCCCACCACTTCCATTTTGATGCTATTTCCCTTTCCTGGAGCTCGGTGCTCCTACCCTTCTCACCTCTTGCTCTTAGACAAGGGGTGGTCCAGTGGAAGAAATCTGGATTCAGAAATTGAAGCCTCCCTTCTTTGCAAACTCCCTAGGTTTTCTTGTTCAAACTTAGACATCTTGGTGTCTGCACTTTAAACCTGAAAATTAAAAGATTGATTTACAGAAATTGTAAAGACTCTTCCACCTCTACTTTTCTCACTTAGGATATTTTTAGGGTTAGTGCTGAAGGTAGAGGCTTCAAGGTGAAGTCAACCCATTGTTGTCTTGTTGAATTATCAGTTTTATGTTTAAATTACTGAATTCCTCCTCCTTCTCTTCCTCAGCTGCCATGCACAGTATCACAAGTTCACATCCTCCTGTCCCACTTTTTCTCCTCTTCACGCCCCTTTGCTGTGGGAGACCTACGAGTCAGTCATCATCCAGGAAAGGTGATTAGAGGGCTGGGGGTCTCAAAGGGGTCCAACAAGTCCTATACTCGTAAGAGGGGTTGAAGCCAAATAAGCCAGGTACTTAGCACTCTGTTCAAACTTAGAAGCATTAAATAAGCAGTAAACCCTCCTCGAGAAAGTCAGCAAGGGATGATGGTGGTAAGGATGATAATGTGAAGCATTAAATCAATGTAGGTGTCATTCAAGGGTTAGACAGGTAAAGACAGAGGAGAGGACTAAGGTCTGGGATCAACAATAATATTTAGTATTTTCTCCCAGAAGGTGGTATTGCTGCTGGAAAATAATTTCCACAGTGAGTTCATTATTGACATGTGATGACACCTGAGCCCAGTTTTAGAGACAAGTGGCTTGTGGGGCGTAAGCAGAAGAGGTTGGGTAAGTCTGGTCTTCTGCAGCAGGTGTTCAATTCTAGCAGTGCTGAAGTCTCTGAGACTTTGCTGCAGCCACCTCTTTGGGGTGAGTGAAGACTCAGTCAGGGCCAGATGGAACAGGTAGAATGCAGGCCTAGATTTCATTTTCTCACACTTTGCCTTTTCTTTTCCATTTTCCTTTCTCCCCAAAGCCAGCAGCATGATGTCATTGAGCACAGGTTGGGACAGTAAGGTCAAGATTAGATTAGAGCAGAAGAAATCATCCTGATTACTCTCTTTTCCTACATCAATTTTGGTAGTTTACTCTGCATATATGGGACTCTGGATGTCTAGATGGGCAGACAAGCCTGGGACCTAGAGCTCAGAGTTTTTTGTTGATCTTTTATTTTAAAGATATTATTCTTAACAGGGAACTCTGCTCAAGGTTATGTGGCAGCCTGAATGGGAGGGGAGTCTGGGAGAGAATGGATACGTGTATATGTATGGTTGAGTCACTTTGCTGTGTACCTGAAACTATCACAACATTGTTAATCAGCTACACTCCAATATAAAATAAAAAGTTTTAAAAAAAGATTTTGAATATAGTTCCCTGTGCTATACAGTAGGTGCTTGTTGTTTATCTATGTTATATATTAAATAAACTTTTAATTAATAGAATCTTACAGAAATCATGGCTTGCATGGACTGCATATAAGAGGAAAAATAAATTTATTTTTAAAAACCTTAAAAAAAAGGTATAATGCTTAAGTCAGTACTGGCAAAGCCAGTCTAGAACAAGAAGAAATTTTCTTCTTTCTAAGTAATTATAAATTTGACAAACTTTATTGGAAAAAAGGTCTCTAGTGGCTCTCATGAAAAATGGAAACAGGGTGCAAATGTTTGGTTTGACAGTGCTGACTCAGAAACAACCTTCATGTCAGGCGCCCTGGCTTCTAGAGGATTGAGAGAATCTCTTAAATACTTCGGAAAGTCCTAGATGTCACTAAAGTTAACAGTTGATTAAAAGATTAAATTTAGGGTTAAAAGTCGTCTGAATCAGGCCCTGAAGGTTGACTGGCAGCCACCTTGGCACTACCTTCTTTGCACTGCTTTGTGATCTCTGCCAGGGTCTGAAACATTATAGGGACCACCTGCATGACAAGGGTCCCCTCATGGGTGGTACTGTCTTTTATTTCACTCTTTCATTCTCTTTCTTATTTATTTATTTATTTAGTTAGTTAGTTATTTAGTTAGTTAGTACAGAAACTTTACTGTGGAGAAGCCTGGTAGGACATCATCTTAATCAGTGATCAAATTGAGAATCATGATTAATGAGACAAATGGAAATAATGTGCCAACCAACAGACTACAATTAGAAGAATGCAAGACCTCTTTCTGTGACACCCCTGCCCCCCAATACATAATATTTTCATGAGAAAAAATCATATAAAACCAAACTGGAAGACATTATTCAAAATATCTGGCCTGTAATCTTCAAAATATCAAGCTCATGCAAGTCAAGGAAAAGCTAAGGAAGTTTTTCAGGTTGAAGAAGACTAAAGACACATTATAACTAAAACAACACATGATACTGGATGGAAATAGTTTACTAAAAAGGGCATTGTTGGGACAATTGGAAACACTTGAATAGGCATCAGTGGATTCCATAACAGTAATAAGGCAGTATTAGTTTCCTGATTTTGACAGTTCTATGTTGGTTATTTTGGAGAATATCATTGTTTGTAGGAAATGCAACAGAAATATTTGAGGATGATAAGAGATCACATCAACAGCTTCCTCTCTTGTGTCAAGGGGAAAATAAGACATTTATCTGCACTACTTTTGCAACTTTTCTGAAAGTTTGAAATTCCTTTAAAATTAAAAGTTTCAAAAAGGTAAAAAAATAAATAAATTAAAAATCAAATATCTATAGACTTAAAGGTACTAAGCATTCGAGTCCCTTAAAGGTTACTACCAGAAAATTATGTGGCTATTCACAACACTTCTGACACCAAATGTATGTTTTCTATTCCAAGGAATTGTCCAATTCTTGTGGACACCAACTGGGTGTCCTGAAATTTAATTCCATTCTGACACTATCCAGAGTTTGTATAGATAACATAGGTTAAGGGTTCAGTACCATAAGACTGCCTCACTTCAGACATCAGTTGCAAATATGGGTCTCCAGTTTACACACAACTTTTGTCCAACTGTGTTACAAATTCAGAATTCTGACACCCTCCTCAGTTTCACTAATTTGCTATGACAGCTTACAGAACTCACGGAAACTCTTTACTTATGATTACCAGTTTATTATAAAGGAAATTATAAAAGATTCATAAAATGAAAGATGAAGTGAACAGCCAAATGGAAGAGGTAAATAGGACAAGGTCCAGAAATAGCCTGAACACAGGAACTTCTGTGCCCTTGGGGTTTGAGGTGCACTACTCCCCTGGTACGTGGATGCATTCACCAACCTGCAAGCTCTCTGAACCCCTTTATTTAGGGATTTTATGGAGGATCCATTACATAGGAACAATGAGTAGATCATTGGCCATTGGTGATTAATCCAACCTTTAGCTCTTCTCCCCTCTTAGGAGGTCAGGGAGGAGGATTGAAAATTCCAATCCTCTAATCATATAGTTACTTCCTCTGGCAGGCAGCCCTCATCTTAAAGTTATCTATGGGACCACCAAAAGTCATGTTATTAGCAAAAACTCAAATATGGTTAAAAAGGGTTTGTTATAAATAGCAAAACATGCTCCCCTCTCCCTTACCACTCAGATAATTACAAGGATTTTAGTAGCTCTGTTCCAGAAACCAGGGAGAAAAGACAAATATACATTTCTTATTATATTACAATATCACAGGTACCCAATCCTTAGAGTAAACCATGTGGAATTAATGTGCACTTATTTTAGCAAATATATTTCATATTGGGAAGTGAGATACTAAAGTCCAAAATTCAGAATTGGCACGACTGAGCGTTAATTCCATGCCCTCCATGGACAGAGGCCTGTGTGAGAATTTACTTCTGACACTCAGCTTCTCATCTGTAAGTAGGGACTACTCTCCAACTTTAACAAGAGAAAGTTCAGATTAATTGTTATATATGAAAGTGCTTAAAATGCCTCCCCAGGTGAAATGAAGGACCACTATCTTTGGGAAAGCTACTTGAGTTGATTCTTAGATAAAAGTAAACATGTTTTAACCTCCTTTCTGAGGTGACTGTCTTTATTATCACTTTCATATTTTGTGTGTAGACACAGACTCAGATTAAGCAAGTTCTAGTATTTCCAAAAAATGAGTTGTTGGGTTCCACTGACGTTTAGGACATGGGGCTTAATGGTAAGCTTTTGCCCATCTCTCATCTGAGGCACTGACAGAACAATCAACAAATAATTAGATTGTTCATTTAAATAATGTGTTTTCCTGACCTTTTGATCACAGAAGAATCATGGATTAGAAAGATGACTAGGAAAGGGAAAGA
>NW_006771566.1:647095-664435 GCF_000442215.2 Lipotes vexillifer | reverse complement strand
GAAAGAGGTTTATTGCATTAATTACATCAAAATAGGCTGAAACTGTTCCTGCTTGGGCTCTTAATCAGAGTGGTAAGATTAGTTGTCTGTGAAAAGTGCCCTCCCAGGTAACAACTCATTCACTTTCTGTCACTGAGGATTAGTTTGCATTTTCCAGAGTTTTATAAAAACATAATACCGTATGTATTCCTTTATTTTTTAACATCTTTATTGGAGGATAATTGTTTTACAGTGGTGTGTTAGTTTCTGCTTTATAACAAAGTGAGTCAGTTATACATATACATATGTTCCCATATCTCTTCCCTCTTGTGTTTTCCTCCCTCCCACCCTCCCTATCGTACCCCTCTAGGTGGTCACAAAACACTGAGCTGATCTCCCTGTGCTATGCGGCTGCTTTCCACTAGCTATCTATTTTACGTTTGGTAGTGTATATATGTCCATGCCACTCTCTCACTTTGTAACAGCTTACCCTTCCCCCTCCCCATATCCTGAAGTCTATTCTCTAGTAGGTCTGTGTCTTTATTCCCATCTTACCCCTAGGTTCCTCATGACATTTTTTTTTTCTTAGATTCCACATATATGTGTTAGCATGCAGTATTTGTCTTTCACTTTCTGACTTACTTCACTCTGTATGACAGACTCTAGGTCCATCCACCTCACTAAAAATAAGTGAATTTCATTTCTTTTTATGGTTGAGTAATATTCCATTGTATATATGTGCCACATTGTCTTTATCCATTCATCAGTGATGGAGACTTAGGTTGCTTCCATCTCCTGGCTATTGTAAATAGAGCTGCAATGAACATTTTTGTGCATGACTCTTTTTGAATTATCATTTTCTCAGAGTATATGCCCAGTACTGGGATTGCTGGGTAAAATGGTAGTTCTATCTGTAGTTTTTTAAGGAACCTCCATACTGTTCTCATTGGGGCTGTACCAATTCACATTCCCACCAGCAGTGCAAGAGTGTTCCCTTTTCTCCACACCCTCTCCAGCATTTATTGTTTGTAGATTTTTTGATGATGGCCATTCTGACTGGTGTGAGATGATATCTCATTGTAGTTTTGATTTGCATTTCTCTAATGATTAATGATGTTGAGCATTCTTTCATGTGTTTGTTGGCAGTCTGTATATCTTCTTTGGAGAAATGTCTATTTAGGTCTTCTGCCCATTTTTGGATTGGGTTGTTTATTTTTTTGTTATTGAGCTGCATGAGCTGCCTATAAATTTTAGAGATTAATCCTTTGTCAGTTGATTCATTTGCAAATATTTTCTCCCATTCTGAGGGTTGTCTTTTGGTCTTGTTTATGGTTTCCTTTGCTGTGCAAAAGCTTTGAAGTTTCATTACATCCCATTTGTTTATTTTCGTTTTTATTTCCATTTCTCTAGGAGGTGGGTCAGAAAGGATCTTGCAGTGATTTATGTCATAGAGTGTTCTGCCTATGTTTTCCTCTAAGACTTAGATAGTTTCTGGCCTTACATTTAGGTCTTTAATCCATTTTGAGCTTATTTTTGTGTATGGTGTTAGGGAGTGTTCTAATTTCATACTTTTACATGTACCTGTCCAGTTTTCCAAGCACCAATAATTAAAGAGGCTGTCCTTTCTCCACTGTACATTCCTGCCTCCTTTATCAAAGATAAGGTGACCATATGTGTGTGGGTTTACCTCTGGGCTTTCTATCCTATTCCATTGATCTATCGTTCTGTTTTTGTGCCAGTACCATACTGTCTTGATTACTGTAGTTTTGACTATAGTCTGAAGTCAGGGAGTCTGATTCCTCCAGCTCCATTTTTCATTCTCAAGATTGCTTTGGCTATTCGGAGTCTTTTGTGTTTCCATACAAATTGTGAAATATTTTGTTCTAGCTCTGTGAAAAATGCCAGTGGTAGTTTGATAGGGATTGCATTGAATCTGTAGATTGCTTTGGTGAGCAGAGTCATTTTCACAATATTGATTCTTCCAATCCAAGAACATGGCATATCTCTCCATCTATTTGTATCATCTTTAATTTCTTTCATCAGTGTCATAATTTTCTGCATACAGGTCTTTTGCTTCCTTAGGTAGGTTTATTCCTAGGTATTTTATTCTTTTTCTTGCAATGGTAAACAGGAGTGTTTTCTTAATTTCACTTTCAGATTTTTCATCTTTAATGTAGAGGAATGCCAGAGATTTCTGTGCATTAATTTTGTATCTTGTTACTTTACCAAATTCATTGATTAGCTCTAGTAGTTTTCTGATAGCATCTTTAGGATTCTCTGTGTATAGTAACATGTCACCTGAAAACAGTGACAGCTTTACTTCTTCTTTTCCAATTTGGATTCCTTTTATTTCCTTCTCTTCTCTAATTGCCGTGGCTAAAACTTCCAAAACTATGTTGAATAAGAGTGGTGAGAGTGGGCAACCTTATCTTTTTCCTGACCTTAGTAGAAATGGTTTCAGTTTTTCACCACTGAGGACAATGTTGGCTGTGGGTTTGTCATATATGGCCTTTATTATGTTGAGGAAAGTTCCCTCTAGGCCTACTTTCTGCATGGTTTTTATCATGAATTGGTGTTGAATTTTGTCAAAACTTTCTCTGCATCTACTGAGATGATCATATGTTTTTTCTCCTTCAGTTTGTTAATATGGTGTATCATGTTGATTGATTTGTGTATGTAGAAGAATCCTTGCATTCCTGGAATAAACCCCACTTGATCATGCTGTATGATTCTTTTAATGTGCTGTTAGATTCTGTTGGCTAGTATTTTGTTGAGAATTTTTGCATCTATGTTCATCAATGGTATTGGCCTGACATTTTCTTTCTTTGTGACATCTTTGTCTGGTTTTGGTATCAGGGTGATGGCGGCCTCGTAGAATGAGTTTGGGAGTGTTCCTCCCTCTGCTATATTTTGGAAGAGTTTGAGAAGGATAGGTGTTAGCTCTTCCCTAAATGTTTGATAGAATTTGCCTGTGAAGCCATCTGGTCCTGGGCTTTTGTTTGTTGGATGATTTTTAATCACAGTTTCAATTTCATTGCTTGTGATTGGTCTGTTCATATTTTCTATTTCTTCCTGATTCAGTCTTCGTAGTTTGTGCATTTCTAAGAATCTGTCCATTTCTTCTAGGTTGTCCATTTTATTGGCATAGAGTTGCTTGTCCTAATCTCTCATGACCTTTTGTATTTCTACAGTGTCAGTTGTTACTTCTCCTTTTCCATTTCTAATTCTATTGATTTGAGTCTTCTCCCTGTTTTTCTTGATGGATCTGGCTAATAGTTTATCAGTTTTGTTTATCTTTTCAAAGAACCAGCTTTTAGTTTTATTCATCTTTGCTATCATTTCTTTCATTTCTTTTTCTTTTATTTCTGATCTGATCTTTATGATTTCTTTCCTTCTGCTAACTTTGGGGGTTTTTTTTGTTCTTTCTCTAATTGCTTCAGGTGAAAGGTTACATTGTTTATTCGAGATGTTTCCTGTTTCTTAAGGTAGGATTGTATTGCTATAAACTTCCCTCTTAGAACTGATTTGCTGTATCCCATAGGTTTTGGGTCATCGTGTCTCCATTGTCATTTGTTTCTTAGAATTTTTTGATTTCCTCTTTCATTTCTTCAGTGATCACTTCATTATTAAATAGTGTATTGTTTAGCCTCAATGTGTTTGTATTTTTTACAGGTCTTTTCCTGTAATTGATATCTAGTCTCATAGTGTTGTGGTTGGAAAATATACTTGATACAATTTCAATTTTCTTAAATTTACCAAGGCTTGATTTGTGACCCAAGATATGATCTATCCTGTTGAATATTCCATGAGCACTTGAGAAAAAATGTATATTCTGTTGTTTTTGGATTTAATGTCCTATAAATGTCAATTAAGCCCATCTTTTTTAATGTAACATTTAAAGCTTGTGTTTCCTTATTTATTTTCATTTTGGATGATCTGTCCATTGGTGAAAGTGGGGTGTTAAAGTCCCCTACTGTGAATGTGTTACTAACCCTTTTATAGCTGTTAGTATTTGCCTTAAATATTGAGGTGCTCCTGTGTTGAGTACATAAATATTTACAATTGTTATATCTTCTTCTTGGATCGATCCCTTGATCATTATGTAGTGTCCTTCCTTGTCTCTTCTAATAGTCTTTATTTTAAAGTCTATTTTGTCTAATAAGAGAATTGCTACTCCAGTTTTCTTTTGATTTCCATTTGCATGGGATATCTTTTTCCATCCCCTCACTTTAAGTCTGTATGTGTCCCTAGGTCTGAACTGGGTGTGTTGTAGACAGCATATGTATGGGTCTTGTTTTTGTATCCATTCAGCCAGTCTGTGTCTTTTGGTGGGAACATTCAATCCATTTACATTTAAGGTAATTATTGATATGTATGTTCCTATTCCCATTTTCTTAATTGTTTTGGGTTTCTATTTGTAGGTCTTTTCCGTCTCTTGTGTTTCTTGCCTAAAGAAGCTCCTTTAGCATTTGTTGTAAAGCTAGTTTGGTGGTGCTGAACTCTCTCAGCTTTTGCTTGTCTGTAAAGGTTTTAATTTCTCCATCAAATCTGAATGAGATCCTTGCTGTGTAGAGTAATCTTGTTTGTAGTTATTTCTCCTTCATCGCTTTAAATATGTCCTGCCAGTGCCTTCTGGCTTGCAGAGTTTCTGCTGAAAGATCAACTGTTAATCTTATGGGGATTCCACTGTGTGTTATTTGTTGTTTTTCCATTGCTGCTTTTAATATGTTTTCTTTGTATTCAATTTTTGACAGTTTGATTAATATGTGTCTTGGTGCATTTCTCCTTGGATTTATCCTGTATGGGACTCTGTGCTTCCAGGAATAGATTAACTATTTCCTTTCCCACATTAGGGAAGTTTTCAATTATAATCTCTTCAAATATTTTCTCAATCCCTTTCTTTTTCTCTTCTTCTTCTGGGACACATATAATTCGAATGTTGGTGCATTTAATGTTGTCTCAGAGGTCTCTGAGGCTGTCCTCAGTTCTTTTCATTCTTTTATCTTTATTCTGCTCTGCAGTTGTTATTTCCACTATTTTATCTTCCAGGTCACTTATCTGTTCTTCTGCCTCAGTTATTCTGCCATTGATCCCTTCTAGAGTATTTTTAATTTCATTTATTGTGTTGTTCATGTTTGCTTGTTTCCTCTTTTGTTTTTCTAGGTCCTTGTTAACTGTTTCTTGCATTTTGTCTATTCTATTTCCAAGATTTTGGACCACCTTTACTATCATTATTCTGAATTCTTTTTCAGGTAGACTGCCTATTTCCTCTTCATTTGTTAGGTCTGTTGGGTTTTTCTCTTGCTCCTTCATCTGCTGTGTGTTTTTCTGTCTTCTCATTTTGCTTATCTTAATGTGTGGGATCTCCTTTTTGCCAGCTGCAGGTTTGTAGTTCCTGTTGTTTTTGGTGTCTGTCCCCAGTGGCTAAGGTTGGTTCAGTGTGTTGTGTAGGCCTTCTGTTGGAGGGGACTAGTGCCTGTGTTCTGGTGGATGAGGCTGGATCTTGTCTTTCTGGTGGCAGGTCTATGTCTGGTGGTGTGTTTTGGGGGTGTCTGTGGACTTGTTATGATTTTAGGCAGCCTCTCTGCTAATGGGTGGTGTTGTGTTCCTGTCTTGCTATTTGTTTGGCATAGGGTGTCCAGCACTGTAGCTTGCTGGTCATTGAGTGAAGCTGGGTGTTGGTGTTAGGATGTAGATCTGTGGGAGATTTTCACTATTTGATATTACGTGGAGCTTGGAGGTCTCTTGTGGACCAGTGTCCTGAAGTTGGCTCTCCCACCTCACAGGCACAGCACTGACTCTTGGCTGGAGCACCAAGAGCCTTTCACCCACACAGCTCAGAATAAAAGGGAGAAAAAGTAGAGAGAATGAAAGAGAGAAAGAAAGAGAATAAAATAAAGTAAAATAAAGTAATATAAAATAAAATAAAGTCATTAAAATAAAAAGTAACTATTAAGAAAAAAAACTTTTTTAAAAAAAACTAAAAAAAACACAAAAGAATGGATGGACAGAACTCTAGGACAAATGGTGAAAGCAAAGCTATACAGACAGAATCTCACACAGAAGTGTACACATACACACTCACAAAAAGAGGAAAAAGGGAAAAAATAATTAGTCTTGCTCTCAAAGTCGACCTCCTCAATTTGGGATGATTAGTTGTCTATTCAGGTATTCCACTGATGCAGCATACATCAAGTTGATTGTGGAGATTCAATCCACTGCTTTTGAGGCTGCTGGGAGAGATTTCCCTTTCTCTTCTTTGTTCCTACAGCTCCCGGGGTTCAGGTTTGGATTTCGCCCTGCTTCTGCATTTAGGTCGCCTGAGGGCATCTGTTCTTAGCTCAGACAGGACGGGTTTAAAGGAGCAGCTGATTCGGGGTCTGTGGCTCACTCGGGCCTGGGGGGGAGGGAGGGGTACAGATGCAGGGCGAGCCTGTGGCAGCAGAGTCCGGCAGGACGTTGCAGCAGCCTGAGGCGCACTGTGTGTTCTCTGTATTCCTTTTTATTTATTTATTTATTTGTGGCTTGGCTTCTTTTATTCAACATTTTCATTTTAAGTTACATTTAATCTGTGTATAGCAAGAGTTTATTTTTATTGCTTATTAGAATTACATGGATACTCCAAAATTTGTTTATTCATTCACCTCTTGAAAGGCATTTGAGTTGTTTCTGGTTCTTAGCTATTACAAATAAAGCCTCTATGAGTATTCATGTACAAATGTTTTTATGAATATATGCTTTCTTTTCTTTGGTTTAATATGTAGGAATGGAATAGTTGGATCATATGGTAGGTAAACATTTAACTTTTTAAGAATCTGTCAAAATGTTTTTACAAAGTGTATATAATATTTTACATTTTCATCAGCAGTGTCTGAGAGCTCCAGTTCCTCCACATCCTCACCAAACTTGCTATAGTCTGCTTTTTAAATGTTTACTATTTTAATGGGTGTGTAGCAGTACCCCATTATTGTTTTAACTTTCATTCCCTTAATGATTGATGATATCTTTTTCTGTGCTATTTACCATAAATATATCTTCTCTGTTAAAATATTGTTTCCAATCCTTTGCCCATTTAAAAGTTGTGTTATTTTCTTATTATTGAGCTTTGAAAGTTATATATATATATATATATATTCTTTGTATGTGTATTATCATCTTTAAGGTGCTGTGGATGAGCTTTTCAGTTTTTTCCTCTCTCTTGTGATTTATTTATTTATTTTTATTGACATATAGCTGAATTACAATGTTGTGTTAATTACTGCTGTAAAGCAAAGTGACTCAGTTATAAATATATATATATATATGTATGTATATATACATTATTTTTCATATTCTTTTCCATTATGGTTTATCACTGGATATTGAATATAATTCTCTGGGCTATACAGTAAGATCTTGTTGTTTATCCATTCTATATATATATTGGTTTGCTTCTGCTAATCCCAAACTCTCAATCCAACACTTTCCTACCCCCAACCCCTTGGCAACCACCAACCTATTCTCTATGTCTGTGTTTCTGTTCCTGTTTCATAGATAGGTTCATTTGGATCATATTTTAGATTACACATATAAGTGATATTGTATGGTGTTTGCCTTTCTCTTTCTGACTTACTTCACTTAGTATGATGATCTCTAGTTGCATCTATGTTGCTTGGTTTCTTCAATTTTTTTTTTTTTTTTTTGCAGTACATGGGCCTCTCACTACTGTGGCCTCTCCCATTGTGGAGCACAGGCTCCAGACGCACAGGCTCAGGAGCCATGGCTCATGGGCCTAGCCACTCTGCAGTATGTGGGATCTTCCTGGACTGGGGCACAGACCTGTGTCCCCTGCATCGGCAGGCAGACTCTCAACCACTGCACCACCAGGGAAGCCCCATGGTCTTTTCAATTTTTAACAGTCATTTTTGAAAGCACATAGTTAATATTTTCTGTGTGATATGAGGTATAAATTTTTATTATTGTTGTTTTGCATACAGATATTCAATTATTCCAGCACCATTTGTTAATCTTGGGTTTTTAAATAGGTAAAATGAAAGTTTCAATTTCACCAAATAAAAATTGTCAAGTTCCATTACCATTATATTTTAATCATAGTATATAAAATACTCTTACAAATGTTTTCTGAAGATTCCGGTTAAACTAGAGATATATAATTTAGACGTATAAAACTTGCCTTTTCTGGTATTATTTTAAAGTTAATAACTGTTAATTTCAACCACAAGAAAATTCTGCTGTGTTTCCAGAGATAAGAATTATAATTGTTAAATATTATATATATTAGTACTAAAAAATCAGCACAATATTATGCACAAGGATATACCCATACTACTGATTTTAAACTGTTGGAATTTTGTGGTTTTCATGCATGAGGTCAGAGTATCCTTTATTTTTCCTCAGTGTCAGGGTGTCAATTGCAGTTCTAAAATGCTTCATTGTATCTACATTTAACAGTTGCGTGAATTACATTTTTCTAGTTTGGGATTTCATATTTTCGAGAGTAAACTAGTAAACAACATATACAAATCTCAAGTCAGTTGTCATAAGAGACAATATAAAGCTTTAATAGAGATTGCATGATGGATATATTAAAAGTATTTTTGTCTTTTTCTATTTTTTCAGAAGAATTCACTATGGTAATCTTCACAAACCCTGACATTTGAGGAAAGGAAGTAATATTTTTTTCTTGCTTGTATATAACACTTTGGGTTTTTTTGCGGTACGCAGGCCTCTCACTGTTGTGGCCTCTTCCATTGTGGAGCACAGGCTCTGGATTCACAGGCTCAGCGGCCATGGCTCACGGGCCTAGCCACTCCGTGGCATGTGGAATCTTCCCGGACCGGGGCACAAATCCGTGTCCCCTGCATCGGCAGGAGGACTCTCAACCACTGCGCCACCAGGGAAGCCCCTTAACTACATCTTTAACTATGAAGAATAAAGTCCAGTATTATTTGTGGAATCAGGAAATCAGAAGCAATCTAGATGCCCATCACTAAGGGAATGAGTCAGTAAGATGGGATGTATTCAAACAGAATCAGTAAACTAGAGCAGGATTATTTACCCTCAGAAAGAAATAAGACAGAATTCAGTGAGCCAATGAAATTATATTTGGAAAACATACATCTTCACATTCACAAATATCTAACTGACATTTAGTATTTCATTTAATTAAGAATGAAGACAACAAACCACAGTTCTATTAGCAGTATCTTGACTTTGTCACTAATAGAAGTCACATTTTTTTTAATTACTTGTTTCAGACATTCCAAAGTATTTCATGTGTTAGTCACCATAATGGAATGATGGTAGTTATTAAATTGGTCACTAGATTGTATTATTTGATGTATTAATACATAAATACATATATTGCTGTGTCACACATTTGTTATTTTATTATTTTGGTAAGTGTATTTCAGTATAATTCGTCTATTTTGTAATCTACTGTACTTGAGTATACCTATCACAAATAATAAAGACATTATGATCCATAGGGTTCCATAAAAGATTATTTCGGGGAATCTAGACTGCCAAGAGATCTCCAAAACAAAAACGTTTATAACTCCTGAGATACAGGATCAAGGATAGATGTTAAAATATAGTATCGATTATTAAAACACAAATTAGAGGTTTGATGCACAGTGTCACTTACATATATTGAAATATCAAAATATCACTATATTTAAAAAAATACATGCACACAGACATGCATAAACACACTAGAGAGGAAAGTGAAGAGCATGGGGGAGGGATTTAGGTAGACAGATCAAGCATATGAGATAAAGTACTAAAATAAAGACCTTGTAAAGGCCAGTGATGATAGGTATCTGCATATGAGGACCAGAAAGGAAAAATAAAATTAAGAAAATTAGGAAGTTGTTTCCAAACCCATAACCCCCAATAAGCCAATAACCTCTGAGAGAATCTTTGAGAATCCTATATCTCTGGATTTATAAATATCATATTCTACTTATGTAATTTTTAAAAAAAAAAATAATTCTCTCTCTTTCTTTCCAACATGAAGGGGTTTAACATATGTATTCTCTTAGAGATTCCTATTTCTCCTCTCATCAACAGAGACAATAATTTGTCTTTCCTTCATCACTTGTGACTTTATTAAACCTTAAAAGCTCACAAAAATCCCTTTTCTAAAATATGTAAGACTTGGGGGGAAAAAAATGGCACAGGAGTAGGAGGATGTGGAGCTGCTCTCTCCCCACAAACACATAAAGAATGCATCTACAAATGGAACAATTCTCACAGAGCACATGCTGAACACCAGCAGAGGACCTCAGACCCCAAAAAGGGCAAGAAAGATCCCCACATAACCGAGTAGGACAAAATAAAGAAGGAAAAAGGAAGAGGAAAGGAAGCAGGATGAGACCTGAGCCCCTGGTGGGGAGCTGAAACTGAGGAGAGGTTTCCACATCTGGGGATGCCCCTCACTGGCAGGAAGAGCAGCTGGGATATAAGAGGAGATTCAGGGGCTTGGAGGAGAACCCACCAACACATCTGTGGCAGGCAGGACAGAGTGAGACCTAAACAGATGGTCTGTGCCACAGCACTGCACACAGCAGCCTGAGATGGGTGTCTGCCAGTGGTCACAGGGACTGGGTGCTACATTGTAGGGTTTAGAGAGCAGACTGGGGGAGGGGACTACTGTTGGCTGTGAGGAGACAGTCTGAGGGAATGGGAGTGATGAGCTCCACAACTGGTAATGATCCTGGAGGAAGCCCAGACCACCACAGAAGTATAGTGCTATTGTTGAGTGATGCGCAAAGAGTGGGGTCGCTATTGCAGCCTCTTTCCTCGCAGGTCTGCCCCTGCCTTCACAGGTCTAGGAGATGGCTACTGCTAGAGACAGCTTGAAAGTCCCTGCCATCACCTCCTTTGCCCTCCCTCCAAACCTGGGTGACCCACTCACCCTGATTGCTGACTGACAATCTCGTGCATTCCAATCACTTCCCAAGAACACTCCCTCCTGGGTGGTCTGCTTGCCCCAATCACCACCTCTGCTCCTTCCTCACTGACAGGTTCCTGTGCTCTGGCAACCTCTGGAGCTGACTCTGGTGACAGGAACACCCACAGAGGTGGGGCTGAAAACCCAGCTGAGCACCAGGAGCCATGTGATTAAGGAAAAAGAGCTGAAATCTTTCCTCACAGCTGCACAAACTATGAAATTACACCTCCACTGACAGCTTCCTAAATTCAGCACCTGTAAAACATCTGAAAGGACAACAAGTGCTCCTACAGCTGGGACAGGTCTGGCTTTAACAGCTGTGGGCTTTGTGGGCATGTACATGTGGGGCCTGGGCCAGGAGAGAGTTCAAGCTTTCTCCATACTTCCCACAGCAGGTCCAGGTGCACAACTACTGCAGTCCTGGGACCTGACATCAATGGATCTGAGCCAGTGGCCTGGTAAAAACAATGCCTGAGAGTCACCAGGTCCAATTGCCAGCATACTCACAGTTAAGGTGGAACCAAGAGCAGTGACAACAGTATACTTTGTGAGCCCACATAGTGGGCAAAAGGAGACACAGCAGAGCACATTCACAGGTGAACATCTCCATAGGAGGAATACTCAGTGGTTTCTCTCCCAGTGTGAGTGCTCCAATCCCACCTACCTTGAATGATGGATCAGAAACACAGCTAAGAAACAGATCTGGGAGCCTCTACTCCAACAACTAGGGAGCAGACCCTGTCCCTGAAAGGGCATGACAACAAAGCAAAGGGGAGGCCCCACTCAATATCCAGGGCAGGCTCTGGTCACCACAACACCAGTCAAACCCCCTATCAAGGGGATAATGGCACAAGCCTCTGCACCAACCTCACACACCAGGGGCAAACACCAGAAGCAAGAGGAACTACAATCCTGAAGCCTGCAGAAAGGAGACCACAAACACAGTAAGTTAGAGAAAAGGAGATGACAAAAAACTATGTTGCAGACAAAGGAGCAAGATAAAAACCGACAAGAACAACTAAATGAAGAGGAGATAAGTAATCTACCTAAAAAAGAATTCAGAGTAATGATAGTAAATATGATCCAAGATCTCAGAAAAAGAATGGAGGCATGGATCAAGGAGATAAAAGGAATGTTTAACAAAGACCTAGAAGAACTAAAGAACAAACAAACAAAGATGAACAATACAAAAACTGAAATGAAAAATACACTAGAAAGAATCCATAGCAGAATAACTGAGGCAGAAGAACGAATAAGTGAGCTGCAAGACAAAATGGTATAAATCAGTGCCACAGAACAGAATTAAGAAAAAAGAATGAAAAGAAATTAGCACAATCTCAAAGATCTCTGGGACATTAAACACACAAACATTCAAATTACAGAGGTCCCAGAAGAAGAAGAAAAAGAGAAAGGGGCTGAGAAAATATTTGAAGAGATTGTAGTCAAAAACTTCCCTAACACGAAAAAGGAAATAGTCACTTAAGTCCAGGAAGCGCAGAGTGCCTCACAGGATAAACCCAAGGAGGAACTGCTGAGACACATATTAATCAAAGTAACAAAATTAAATACAAATAAAAATATTAAAATCAACAAGAGAAAAGCAACAAATAACATACAAGGGAATTCCCATAAGGTTATCAGATGACTTTTCAGCACAAACTCTGCAGGCCAGAAGCCAGTGGCATGATATATTTAAAGTGATAAAAGGGAAAAATCTACAACCAAGAATACTCTACCCAGCAAGGCTCTCATTCAGATTTGAGAAAGAAATCAAAAGCTTTACAGACAAGGAAAAGCTAAGAGAATTCAGCACCACCAAACCAACTTTACAACAAATGCTAAAGAAACTTCTCAAGATGGGGGGGGGGGGTGGGGCACATCTAGAAACAAGAAAATCACAAATGGGAAAGCTCACTGGTAAAGACAAACATACAGTGAAAGTAGGAAATCATCCATACACAAATGTGATATCAAAAGCAGCAACTGTGAGAAGAGGAAAGTACAAATGCAGGAAACAGGAATTGCACTTGAAATTAAGAGACAAACCACTTAAAACAACCTTGTATATATATATATAGACTACTTTATCAAAACCTCATGGGAATAGCAAATCAAAAAACTACAATAGATACACACACAAAAAAGAAAAAGCAACACAAGCACAACACCAAAAATGCTCATCAAACCACAAGAGAATAAAAGAGGAAGGGAAGAAAAAATACCTACAAAAACAAACTGAACCCAATTAAGAAACTGGTAATAAGAACATAAATATCAATAACTACTTTAAATGTAAATGGATTAAATGCTCCAACCAAAAGTTACAGACTGGCTGAATGGCTACAAAATCAAGATCCATATATAGGCTATCTAAAGGAGACCCACTTCAGACCTCGGGACACATACAGACTGAAAGTGAGGGGAGGGCAAAAGATATTCCATGCAAATGGAAATCAAAAGACAGCTGGATTAGCAATACTCATGTCAGAAAAAATAGCCTTTAAAACAAGGACTGTTATAAGAGACAAGGAAGGCCACTACATGATCAAGGGATCAATCCAAGAAGAAGAATATATAACAATTGTAAACATATATGCACCCATATATTGCAGATATATATGCACCTCAATATATAATGCAGATGCTAACAGCCATAAAATGGGAAATCAACAGTAACACAGTACTAGTGGGGGATTTTAACACTCCACTTTCACCAATGGGTATATCATCCAGACAGAAAATTAATAAGGAAATACAAGCCTTAAATGACACATTAGACTAGATAGACTTAACTGATATTTATAGGACATTCCATCTGAAAGCAGCAGAATACAATTTCTTCCCAAGTGCACATGGAACATTCTCCAGGACAGATCACATCTTGGGTCATAAATCAAGCCTTGGTAAATTTGAGAAAATTGAAATCATATCAAGCGTCTTTTCTGACCATAATGCTATGGGATTAGAAATCAATTACAGGAAAAAAAAAACTGTAAAAAACACAAACACATAGAGGCTAAACAATATGTTACTAAATAACCAATGGGTCACTGAAGAAATCAAAGAGGAAATCAAAAAATACCTAGAGACAAATGACAATGAAAACAAAATGATCCAAAATCTATGGGATGCAGAAAAAACAGTTCTAAGAGGGAAGTTTATAGCAATACAATCTTACAACAAGAAGCAAGAAAAATCTTAAATAAACCACTTATCCTTACACCTAAAGCAACTAGAGAAAGAAGAAAAAACAAAACCAAATGTTAGTAGGAAGAAAGAAATCATAAAGAGCAGAACAGAAATAAATGAAATAGAGATGAAGAAAAAAATTGCAAAAATCAATGAAAATAAAAGCTGGTTCTTTGAGAAGATAAAATTGATAAACCATTAGCCAGACTCATCAAGAAAAGAGGGAAAGGACTCAAATCAATAAAATTAGAAATGAATAAAAAGGAGAAGTAACAACTGACACAACAGAAATACAAAGGACCATAAGAGACTACTACAAGCAACTATACACCAATAAAATGGACAACCTAGAAGAAATGGATGAGGTCTTAGAAAGGTAAGATCTTGTAAGACTGAACCAGGAAGAAATAGAAAATATGAACAGACCAATCACAAGTATTGAAATTGAAACTCTGATTAAAAATCTTCCAACAAACAAAAGTCCAGGACCAGATGGCTTCACAGGTGAATTCTATCAAACATTTAGAGAACAGCTAACACCTACCCTTCTCAAACTCCTCCAAAAAACTGAAGAGGAAGGAATATTCCCAAGCTCATTCTATAAAGCCGCCATCACCCTGGTACCAAACCAAAGATGTCACAGAAAAAGCAAATTAAAGGCCAATATCACTGATAAATATAGATGCAAAAAATCTCAACACAGTAGTAGCAAACTGAATCCAACAACACATTAAAAGGATCATACACCATGATCAAGTGAGATTTATCTGAGGTATGAAAGGATTCTTAAATATATGCAAATTGATCAATGTGACATACCGCATAAACAAATTGAAGAATAAAAACCATATGATCATCTCAATACATGCAGGAAAAGCTTTTGACAAAATTCAACACCCATTCATGATAAAAACTCTCCAGAAGTTGGGCATAAAGGGAACCTACCTCAACATAATAAAGGTCATATATGACAAACCGACAGCAAACATCATTCTCAATGGTGAATAACTGAAAGCATTTCCTCTAAGATCAGGAACAAGACAATGGTGTACTCTTGCCACTATTACTCAACATAGTTTTGGAAGTCCTGGCCACAGCAAACAGAGGAAAAAGAAATAAAAGGAATCTAAATTGGAAAAGAAGTAAAACTGTCACTCTTTGTAGATGACATGATACTATACATAGAAAACCCTAAAGTTACTACTAGAAAACTACTAGAGCTCATCAATGAATTTGGTAAAGTTGTAGGATACAAAATTAATACACAGAAATCTCTTGCATTCCTATACGTGAACAATGAAAGTTCAGAAAGAGAAATAAAGGAAACAATCCCATTCACCATTTCAACAAAAAGAATAAAATACCTAGGAATAAACACACCTAAGGAGGTAAAAGACCTGTACTCAGAAAACTATGAGATACTGATGAAAGAAATCAAAAATGACTAAACGGAGAGATATAACATGCTATATCAATATGGAACAAATGGTATACCATGTTCTTAGATGGGAAGAATCAATATTGTGAAAATGACTATACTACCCAAAGCAATCTACAGATTCAACACAATCCTTATCAAATTACCAATGGCTTTTTTCACAGAATTAGAATAAAAAATTTTACAATTTGTATGGAAACACAAAAGACCATGAATAGCCAAAGCAATAATGAGAAAGAAAAACAGAGCTGGAGAACTCAGTCTCCGTTTCTTCAGACTATACTACAAAGCTACAGTCATCTAAACAGTATGGTACCAGCACAAAAACAGAAATACAAATTAATGGAACAGTATAGAAAGTCCAGAGATAAACCCACACACCTATGGTCCCCTAATCTATGACAAAGGAGGCAAGAATATACAATGGAGAAAGACAGTCTCTTCAAAAAATGGTGCTGGGAAAACTGGACAGCTACATGTAAGTGAATGAAATTACAACACTCCCTAACACCATACACAAAAATAAAATCAAAATGGATTAAAGACCTAAATGTAAGGGCAGATACTATAAAACTCTTACAGGAAAATAGAAGCAGAATACATTTTGACATAAATTGCAGCAAGAATTTTTTTGACCCACCTCCTAGAGTAATGAAAATATAAACAAAATCAGCAAATGGCACCTAATTACACTTAAAAGCTTTTGCACAACAAAGGAAAACATAAACAATATGCAAAGGCAACCCTCAGAATGGGAGAAAATATTTGCAAATGGAGCAACCAACAAGGGATTAAGCTACAAAATATACAAACAGCTCATGCAGCTCAATATTAAAAATACAAACAACCCAATCAGAAAATGGGCAGAAGATCTAAGCAGACCTTTCTCCAAAGAAGACATACCAATGGCTAAAGGCACGTGAAAAGATACTCAATATCACTAATTATTATAGGAATGCAAATCAAAATTACAATGAGGTATCACCTCACACAAGTTAGAACAGCCATCATCAAAAAATCTACAAACCAAACGGTAAATGCTGGAGAGGGTGTGGAGGAAAGGGAACCCTCTTGCACTGTTTGTGGGGTTGTAAATTGGTACAACCACTATGGAGAACAGTATGGAGGTTCCTTAAAAAACTAAAAAATATAGCTACCATATGATCCAGCAATCCCAGTCTTGGGTTTATATCTGGAGAAAACCATAATTTGAAAAGATACATGCACCCCAGTGTTCATTGCAGCATTATTTACAATAACCAGGAGGACATGGAGGCAGCATAAATGTTCATCAACAAAGGAATAGATAAAGAAGAACCGTTTCACTTTGCTGTACACCTGAAACTTACACAACATTGTAAATCAGCTATACTCATATATATATATATATATATATATATATATATATATAATGGAATACTACTTAGCCATAAAAAAGAATGAAATAATGTCATTTGCAGTGACATGTATGGACCTCGAGGTTGTCATACTGAGTGAAGTAAGCAAGATGCTTATAGGTGGATTCTAAAAAACATTTACGAATGAACATATCTACTAAACAGAAATAGAGTTACAGCAGTAGAAAACATACTTATGGTTATTATGGTTACCAGGGGGTAAGAGGGGAGGGATAAATTGGGACTGAAATATGCACACTGCTATATATGAAACAGATAGCTAATAAGGACCTACTGTATAGCACAGGGAAATCTACTCAATACTCTGTAATGACCTATATGGGAAAAGAATCTAAAGAAGAGTGTGTATATATATATACATA
>NW_006771566.1:607307-647027 GCF_000442215.2 Lipotes vexillifer | reverse complement strand
TATATATATAAAACTGTTTCACTTTGCTGTACACCTGAAACTAACACAACATCTTAAATCAGTTATACTCCAATATATATATATATATTTTTTTTTTTTTAATGTGAGATTTGTCTGCCTGGCACAATTGCCTTTTTTGTGTTACCTCCTTAACACAAAAAAGTGTTGGTCCACAAGTATGCCTATACATTGAACCAAAGTGTAAATGTACACTATTTCTATATCAGAGATCACTTTCTATACTTGACTTATATTCCTAATAGCATTTCATTTCAGTCTAGACCACATGATACAGTGCCACAAAATTCTTGCTAATTGAATATAATTTAGGATTTTTTGGCAGCAAATAAGACAATTTTCCATGCATAAATGGTGGTTTGTTTACATCTTTGGCTGTGCAAAAACCATAGAAGGTCTTCCATACCTGAGAAAATTTCTTGTAGTGGATTCAAATGAGTATACAGTCTTCTCATCATTTACCAGAAATATATCCCTTCCTCATGTGAATTTATGAGCTTGACCAGTGTCAGAGTCTCTTGAGCTATCTTGTTCACCTACTAGTTTGGTGGCCACTTTTGTCCTTCACCAGGCTGGTTGTTCTGCATCTGAGTGCTTACATGATGAGTAAGAAAGAGAATCTATAAGAAAATGTTCCATCTTCATCTATATAAAATTCACTTCCTTTTGTCCTCCTGAATGTAAGTACTATGAAGGCAGGATTTTTACTCTTGATTCTCTTATGTAGCCCCATTGGCTGGTCCTCAATAAATATTTGTTGAATTAGGTGTATGAGGAATAAAGGGAAAAAATAAAATGATAAATTTATTTATTTGTTTGTATATTTTTGCAGCAGTCACCAACCTTCAGCCCTGAGATAGGATGCCAGATGCTGAAGTTGTTAACTAAGTATGTAACCCTAGTGATGGTGATTTTTTTCTTTATGCATCTATCTATTATCTCCAATTTCCCATAATGGGAGTTTACCATATGATTTTCGACTAAAAAGTTTAAAAATATAAGTTTGCTCTTTTTCCAGTGGTTACCTTGCTTACAACCTAGAAAGTTTTGATAAGTACACTTATTATTTTAAGAATTTATTCAGGAGCTGATGAAAGCAGAATAGCATTACCACCTCTGTAATGTTTTCTAATTATTTAGAAAAACTATTATTTGCTACTTTAAATCATATATTGCATAATGCTTATTTTAAAGTATACATTAATACTAGTGAGAAAAGATGAAAATCTTTGATTTAGGCTTCTGTCACTCATTCTTTTACTTAATTTTCAAACTCATGTTGAGATATCAATGCTCTATACTTTCATAATATCTCATTCTCAAAATATTTCCCTATGTAGTTATTGAAACTAAAATAGTTTCACTAGTTTCACTAGATTTAATTATATATTAAATTCCAGATCTAGATACTCCCAATACCTGTATTCATTAGGCAAGATCTGTGCCCTAAAATGTGCCCACATTACCCACCACTACAGTTCTTCCCAGCAAGTGATTTATGTATAGTGTATAGGTAGCACACTGTTCCAAATCAAAGCTATATGAGTTCTATAAAGAAAAATTTTATGCACACAATCTACTGAGACTATTAAAGAAGATAAATCTACATGTAGGTAAGGACAAACAATGTATGTGATCTATTTGGATTTTAAAGATTTTGTGACAGTGTTAGATCCAGTTAATAAAGAAGGAGAAAAAAGTGAGAATAGAAAACAAATGTGTATGTTCTAACAGAGTCAGGGGATAATTAAATTAGGAAAAGTGAACAAAAAATGTTTGGTGGTAGGAGGGACAAGAACAGTGGCAAGAGACCAATTTTATCAGGTCAGTTTGTTTCTCGCCATTCTTCTTTAAAATTGATCACCTTCCAGATTGGAAAGGTGAGTTTCTAATTAGCTCCTTTCTCATCAGTCAAGGCTCAGTCTCTCTAAACAATCTTTAGGTAATGATCATATCTCCACTTTGATCAACATTAGGGAAATTGCAGAGCCAAATATTAAACAGGTACTTATGTAATTGTGCTCAACCACCTGTTCTCTTGACCTCTAGCTGACCCAGTTAACAAAAACCAGTGTACTTCAAACAGTGCAAGTGATACCAAATATAATCAACACCTCATTGACACTGGACTCTTTTCTCTCAGTCTTTCAATTTTATTTTCTCAAATTAATCTTCAGTGTATTTTTATAACTCAGTGAAAGATCACTAAGAAACTGTAACATGGTCCTGAAAAATCTATGTATAATATCAACTACAACACTAAGGACTACAATCTTCCCCCACTTGAATTGCATATTTATTTAATTTGCTTATATTTATTTGCCTTGGGGCTAAAACAACTGTCTATGTAAATCTATTAAAAATTTTTCCTTATGTTAAAAAAAAAGTTTCACTGGCTTCCATAGCAACCTCTTTGGGGTTCAGTTAAAAATGAATTCCAGAACTCAGATCCTGCTTCAGAACCAGGGAATGAGTATCTTCAATGGCAGGGTCTAGGTGTTTTTAACTTTAACAAGTTCACCAGGTGATTCAAATGTAGACCAATACCTGAGAAACATAGGAATGAACTTACATAGTTGACCCTTGAACAACAAGGGTAGGTGGTTAGGGGTCCCAACCCTCCACCAGGGTTATACGAAATCCCCTTATAATTTTATAGTTGGCCCTTTGACCCTCAATAACCCTGGTTCTGCATCCCTGGGATTCAACCAATCCAGGTCATTTAGTATTGTAGTATGTATTGATGAAAGAAATCCACAGATAAGTGGACCAATGGAGCTGAAACATGTGTTGTTCAAAGGTTGGCTGTATTTGGAGGATATCGACTTAGAACAAAGCATCACAGCTTTGGGTTTCTGTTTCTGTTGTGCAGTAATGGAACTATTTCCTAACAAAGAAGAATCCCATAAAAAGTAGATGAAAAGTGGGCAGGTGAAAATCTAGGTAGATAAAAAAACAGAGGAGCATTACTCTTTTCTTGCTCTCTATGCCCATCTCAAATTAGTTCCATTTTTTCACTCATTCTTAAAAACATACCAAGTGTCTACTTTTGCCAGGAATATATGTATGTTGGGACACAGGTGGGAACAAGAGAAATGCCATCTTTATATTATGGAGTCAAAATGTTGCAGCAGTTAAGGGTTCAAGTTCTGTAGTCTGACAGCCTGCATTTGAAACTTGGCTTTGCTATAAAGCAACTGGGGTAAGTTCTTTTTCTGGGCTAAATTACTTAATGTGTTCTCATCTGGGAAATGGAATTATTGATACATATTTAATAAAGTTGGCAAAAAGATTAAATGCTTGGCT
This sequence comes from Lipotes vexillifer, assembly GCF_000442215.2. Lineage (NCBI taxonomy): Eukaryota > Metazoa > Chordata > Mammalia > Artiodactyla > Lipotidae > Lipotes > Lipotes vexillifer. The sequence continues at coordinate 643,703 of NW_006771566.1, read as the reverse complement.
CATAGATATTGTTCCATATATGATTATTTATTGATAAACAGATAACGCTAGTTTTTCACATAAATTCTGCAGCCTGGGGGTTGGGGGCCCCTGCTCTAAGTAAACTAGGAGTGCTTAACTGTCTACCTTCTAAGCATTCTCAAACTGCAGTGCACATTCAGAATCACCTGGAACCATCTTCAGAGTTTCTGATTCAGCAGTTCAGGTGTGGAACTTTATAACAAGTCCTTAGGGGATGCTGTTGCTGCTGGTTTGGGACCAAACTTTTAGAAACTCTGTTTTAGAGGACATATTATATCTTATTTCACAAGGATAACCAAGACTCACCTCTTTGTGTAAACTTTTGTCAACCACTTTGGTGGTCCTCCTTTTTGCCGCTGGGAGAGCTAGTGATAGCTGCTGTCATCTGTTGCCATTTCTAAAAAAATATATTAAGAAAGGTGTTTTGGTTTGGTTTTGTTTGTTTTTTGGGATTTTTTTTTTTTTTTTTTTTGCTAGGGACTGTTTTCTTTACTAACTCCTTTACATATAGGTAGATAAATGGAGATACAGGGATTACCTAGCATCCTGAAAAATCATAGGCAAACCTTGTCTAGACTTCTTAGAAAAGCTGACATTTAGGGTGAACATTGAAGAACAGAGGATAATGAGAGACATAAAAGGAGAACCAGTGACTGACCTAGTACAATCATTTCTTGTCCATTGCAGCACATTCTTCACCTCCACATTAAAAAAGAAAAAAAAAAAAAAAAAAGGAAAGAAAGAAAGAAACCTAAAAGAGCAATTAACACCCTGGAAAGCACTTTGGAATTGCTCTCTAAACTTGGTGTAATATAAACAAATGGACATTTTGATTAAACAGATATCATTAGGATGACATGTTTTGATCTCAACCCCTGGTTTAATGATCTAATTAAGACCAAGAAAAATTCATTATGGACTCTCAGATCAAATAATTCATTTTACAGAGCCATGGAAAAAGACTATCTGTTTGTTCAGGATAGGAAGAATGTCCCGGATGAATGAAGAAAATAAATTTAACCCTGAGAAGTTTATGTGTCTTTATTTCTAAAAGGAAAAGATAACAGACAAAGCCAGCAATGAAAAATGCAAACTACGGGGAGGAAGAGGATGTAGGCCCTGGAGGTACTTTTGCCTTCAGCTACTCTTTGCTGTATTTTACCTCAGCTTGTCCATTACAAAAGGAGAAAGATTTGGGAGAAAGATAAGGTGGATGTACTAGGATAACCAAAATCCCAGAGCTTTTGGAGGTGTGAGTGTTATATCCAGGGAGTTAAGACAAAGGAAGAAGTAAGAAAGCAGGTCAAACGAGGGTGAGAAAAGGCATATTACACAGAGGAGGTCAGGGGTTAGCAGTGGTAAGAATCTGGGAGGTAATAGAGCAGGAACTGTGACAGTTAATTTTTTGTCAACTTGACAGGGCTAAAGGATGCCCAGATCTCCAGTAAAATATTATTTCTAGATGTATCTGAGAGGGTGTTTCTGGAAGAGATAAAGCATTTGAATCAGTAGATTGAGGTAAAAAAGATCTTCCCTCACCAATGTGAGTGGAATTATCCAATCTATTGAGGGCCCAAGTAGAACAAAATGGTGGAAAGCAAACTCTTTCTCTTCTTGCAGTGGGACATTGTTCCTTTCCTGCTCTCAGACATCAGAGCTCCTGATTCTTGGGACATTGGACTCCAGGACTTACATTCTCAGCCCTTCAGTCTCCAACTGAGAGTTATACCATTGACACCCTGGTTCTCAGGTCTTTGGACTTAGACTGAAATATACATCATTGTCTTTCCCTGTTCTCCAGCTTGCAGAGGTAATACCATGTGACTCCTCAGATGTCATAATTGAGTGAGCCAATTCCCACAATAAATCTCTTACATACCTATATCTATATATCTATATCTACTGTTGGTTCTGTTTCTCTAAAGAACTCTAATACTGTAACCAAAATATTGAAAGAAAAGGAAAATTGAATGGATTAAAATTAAAGCATGAAGCAGCCATGATATTTCTATGGAATATCACATGTAGTTTTCTTGGAGATAATATTTCCCCCTCAAAAGTTGAATATCACTGAAATCTGTACTCTAAAAACTCATTACATTCACAGGTTTATTGCATGTCTTCTTGCTGAAGTCTTTAACTAAATATCTAAAGGGAAAGGAAAACAAAGCACTATTAGACTATTGAGTAATTCTCACTTGAAAGCATTTAAGATTAATTCACCTAAAACCTTAAAAAAAAAAAATTAACAACATTGCCTGTGGCTTTGCCAATGGCAGTTTATCTGTGGTGTTATATCAGAGGACACTGAAGCAGGATTATAGCTAACTGCTGTCAGTCTTCTTCCCCTTTTGAACATAATATTTCCAGTGGATCCATTTGACCGTGCATCACACTGCATGAATTGTTAGGACCTCAGCCACATGAGCAAAGAAGGGAAGAGATGGAATTTGAATTGGACAGGATGATGAATGGGGAAATTAGTCTAGTTATAGATGTGGCCCCTTAAAGGTAGTCAACTGGTGTGCAAATTTTGTGAATTCTGCTTGATTAGATTAAGTGTTAACGTCTGAGAAGGTTCAATACAGGGTGAAATGCAAATGCTAAATAACACCCAAAGCCAAACCAATGGTGGTGCTGTAAGTGCTATTATGAGTATAGAAAGTATAAACAATGGCTTTGTTCAGGGGATTTATGAAAATTAAGCAGAATGTCAAAACCTCTATTCTTAGAATAGAGGGATATGCAAGAAAACAAGGAGAAAACGCAATCAAGATAGTTGGTCCATTGTGACAGGAAAGTACCTAAATGTTGTGACTTAGGTACTCACGGTTACCAAGGTTTTACTCCTGGCACACTGGACTGCCAGAGAGTCCACTGTTTAGAGAGATGAGCTTGCTGATACCCTTTTTGTCTAGCTCCCATTAGTTGAGATGGTAAAAGCATCTATCAGTGTAACCAGCAGGATGGGAAAGGCAGGGGTAGACAGAACATACCACCACCTGTTAGAGGTCATTGCTTCTGCTTCTTTCTGCTGATGAAGCTGCCTGTTTGCTAGACTACATAGTCCCAGGTGTTGTGCGACTACTTCTTCCAGTCACCTTCATTTAACCTTGCTGCTAGTTCCTTCACAGCCAGAACAGAAAGAAATCCTCTGTCTTTCTTAAAGACTGAACTTCAAAATGATATTCCCATGAGGGCTTGTGGTAGAGGAGATGAAGCACAATTTTTTGAATTCATGCAGAAATTGAGTTCAAATGAGTAAATGTTATTTGGATCCTGTTGGTAATCTGAGTCTTAGTTCCTCATCTCTGGACTAATTTAGCATTGTCTGTTTCATGGTGTGACTGAGATGATTCAATGAGAGGAAAAAAAAAGTTAAAATGCTTAGCTCACTAGCTGGCACTCAACAATTGTGAATTTCCTCTACCCCTTCCTATATCATCTTTTCTTTTCTCTTATTTAGGGTTTCTTGACACTCACCTACTTTCTGCTTATATACTCATCTTTGGGGCCCTTTGTAGCATCTTATCTTCAAGCACAACATATCATTGAGTTAATTTTACTCCACTCTAGCCTCTCGTGGTTCATGGTTAAAAAAAATAAAAATCCTGTTCAACCAAGTCATTACCAACTCAGATTGTTCGATATCTGAAATTAATAATCAGTTGTTGGATACAAGTAGGATTTAAAAGTCAGAAGTCTGAAAAGACAGTTTTGACATTTTATATATACCTTGAAACTTTTTTATATACATTTGCAGGAGTAACATGAACTTTACTTCATGTGATTCCCATCTTATTCTAAAATTAATACAGTAGGAACTCAATAAACCTGGAATCTTATTAACGGATGTAAGTATAATATAGCTATCCTTTCCTTTGCCATAGGGTGTTTAGTTGTTGTTTTGATATATTTTATGTTGTGTTGTTTCATTCTGACTTACATTTCTTACAAAGAAAAAATGTTAAATTGTCTTGAAGATGAGAATATCAATGAGTAATGTCCAAAGTCTGTTATAGAGAAATAATGTAATGGGTCAGAATCTTTGCATTATTTTGCCATTGTTCAAAATAATAATTTTACTGACTGTGAGCTATCTTCCAGGAATATATCATGTCTGAGAGGAGACAATTTTTAAACATTTAGGAATATTTAGGATGATGCTTAACTGATAATTAGAGAGTTGGTGTAGTCTATTTCAACCAAAATATAAAGGAGGTCCCCAAACCTCTTTTGATAGAAGAGATAAAGTAGTTTACTTGAAAACATAGGCCTATTCAATTCTAATGGGGATATTGTAAGAAAAAGCCAAAGAATCAAAGCCCTCAGTAGAGGAGGAGTTTGAAAAGACTCAGGTTGTGAGATAATGGTGAGACATATGGCCACTTAATGAGGAAGGCTATCAGAGTCTATACACCAAAGAAATTAGCTTCTCATGGTGATGGGTCCTCAGAACAGGAAGCTTTGGGGCAGGAATAGCATCATGTTGGATAAATGTCAGCTCACAAAGCAGGACTTGAGCCTTTCCAGAATAGGATTTTGTTATATTTCCTATTGAAAGATAAAGGGGTTACCTCTGAAATCTCAGAAACTCTTCTAGATTGGCTAAATATGAGGCTTCTCAGTGGAGGGAGGTTCCAAAATTGCAGGGGATATAAGACGGGCTGTATAGAAATTTAGGTGTAAGGCTACAGTGATGAATTCAGGGTCCCCTTTTCTAGAAGTTTTAGGAGAAAAATAAAAATATTGATTTACTGGCACAAAAGGTGGGGACTGACAGTAATATAATAATATCTCCCCTCACCTTGTATAGTGATTTGTTGATAGGGAGGTGAACTATTATATATCTCTTCATAGAGTGTGTTGAGTGGTAAAAATAAAGGAAGGATGCCTTATGTCAACAAAATATCTGGATAATTACTGGTGGTAAATATACCATTTTCCTAAGATAGCATTCTCAATAGAAATATAATGCATAGCACATATGACATTTTAAATTTTCTAAGTAAGAACATCAAATAATTTAAAAGCAGGTAAAATTATTTTTAATTAAATAATTTATTTTGAGATAATGGTAAACTCACATGAAGCTGTAAGAAATGATATATTGAGATCCCTGTACCCTTTAGCCATTTTCCCCCAGAGATAAGATCTTATAAAACTAGAGTACAATACTACATCCAGGATATTAACATTGATGCTATCCCATCAATCTTATTCTTATTTCATCCATTTTACTTGTACTCATTTGTATGTGAGTGTGAATGTGTTTTTTTTACAATGTTATCACGTCTGTTCATGTATCCACTACCACAGTCAAAACACAACAGTTCAGTCACCACCAAGATCCCTGTCTATCTCAGTTTCCTATCTCCTGTGTCCTGCATTCCTAACCCCTAGCAAATTATGCATCTTCCATTTCTATAATTTTACCTAGAAAAATTAATTTTAACAATATATTTAATATAGCTAAACTATTACTATTTCAATGTATAATCAGTATAAAAATATGAGATATCTTACAATTTTCCTGTATTATTAAGTCTTCATGGTCTAGGGTATATTTTATACTTATAGTACATATTGATTTGGACTAGTAACACTTTAATGTTCACTAGCCACATGTGTCTCATACTATTGCATTAGATTGCTGAGGTCTAGGGGATGAATGTTTGCTCTTGGATTGTCCGTGCCATCCAGTGTAGAGGTTTTAGATTCAGGGAAATACAAAAATATGGGTATATTGGACCCTTGGAAGCAATCTGAATATTTAGCAGTAAAGGAATTGTTAATTGTGTATTATAGACATTAAATTTTTATTTACAAAGAAGACAAAATAACATGATGTAGGGTGACCAACAATCCAATTCCTGGGTCTGAGGGGTTTCTTGAGATGTGAGACTTTCATTGCTAACTAACATAATGGGAACCCTAACTCAATGAGAAAATCCTCATAATAGTAGAAGTGTTTTATATAAATATATACATGCAAATATATATACATATATATCACACACATATATTTTATATATATGTGTGTGATATATATGTATAGATATGTACAATGTATATGTGTACAACATGTATATATCTCACAAAGAAAGAGTAATAATATTCAAAGAAAAGCATTTTAGAAATAAATATAATAGATGATCACTTTAAAAATAAAAGCTAATGTATCACATTCACAAAATTGAGCTTTGCAAGGCAGGTATAGAACAGGAGGGAACCTAAGGGTCTCAGTTTTTCTTTGTAAAATTACAAATGGGAATAGACAATCTCTAATATGCATTGTAGTTCTAAAATTCTACAATAATAATTCCAAATAAACCTTTGTACAGCTCAAAATTACTATAGAAAATCAAGATGCAATTTCATTATTCCAGAAAATGTTCATAGAAGATGTGAGAAGTACATATGACTTTGAAAGATTAGGTGAATTTAGTCTAGGTGAATGGATAAAAGGAGGTAATTCAAAGCAAATGAATAATAGTAAACTCAACAAGGCAGAGTGACAAAACAATTGAACTAAGGTCCTTGTTAAGGGGAGCACTTCAGGCATGAAACATTATTTTAAACGAATCTTATTGATCACCCTTAAAGCATTCCTCTCTGTGTTAATAACTGAGCATTTTACATTTGCCAAAGAGATTATAAACAGAAGTGATGTTTAAGGCAAATGATCACTTTTTTAAAAACATTCTTTTAGTTTACATCAACTGTTATTTAAAACTCTTATCTGATGTAAACTCTAAGAAATAAGTAGCTTGTGATGCAAGTGGGGGATGTATAGATGGGAAACTTGCCTTTCCAGATCATGTCCATATCAAAAGGCTAATTCTTCCAGTCTGCCATTGTTCAATCATAACCCATGTTTGCATCTAAGAAAGGCATTTGATGCCCCTTACTCTCACAATAAAATATTCACTAATATGTGGACCAGTCACTCTTTTATTGTTTCTCTGAATTAATGGTACTCAGTCATCTTTTGGAAAAAGAAAAATAAAAGAGACTGAGACTTGATCATTTAGCAGACATAACAAGAGTAGAGCTGAGAATGGAGTAGTAGTGTTTGGGTTATGTAAAGCAGAAGAGCAAAAAGTCTGCAAGAAGACAGAACAAAAACAGAAAGGACTGAAGGGGTATGTTTCTACAAAACCACGTGTCTGCTAGTCAGAATGACTCCTGACAATTATGTTATTGGTCCATTCAAGCATACAGAGTGAGAGGTAGCTTATAAAGAAAGAGTACTGCTACCATAGGGCAAGGAAAGAACGAAAATGTATTCATGAGCAAACATTAACTCTATGTTTGAAACATTTCTAGAGGGGAAAAAAAATAGGTCTTGGGTTTCTAGAGCAGGAATTTGCTCCTAAGAAACTTTGCAATAAAAAAAATTCAGGTGTACTGGGTTTCCTTCACATGGAGGTATGTGGTACCATCTGCTTGAGGGCCAAAGAATTTCATCTCAAACAATTTTTTTTTCCACCTAAGGATGAATGGTTTGAAAGTATCCTGGGTAATGTGATGGCAGGCTAGGCAGTGATTCCAGTTCTTTCTGTGCCTCTGTGTAAGAGTTTGATTTTGATGAGCTTGCCAAAGGACATAGACACTTCTCCTCCTCCTCTAAACATCTGTGGGTGATCCATTCCCCCCAAATGACAGTATCTGTCTTCCTGCTAGCTGACTTGAGAGCCAGTGTGCCAGACTCTCACAGCTGTGGGAGCACAGCTGACAATCCATCTTCAAAATGCACCACATGCCAGTTTGGATTGAGGTAGCTTGGAAAAGTCACTTCTTGGGAAGAAAACTTTATCTGAGAGCTGATCTTCTCACAAGGAGTATATTTCTACTTTCCCCTCAACTTCTGCACATAAAGGAGGCATCTAGATGAGAAGTGCCCATCATCAGATAATGACCTTGCCTTTAGGGTTCTAGCTGTTCTTTCTAGCTGTTAACACCATGACTGAGTCACCTGGGCTGACAGCTTTGATGAGCATTCACTACCCTAAATAAAGGTCATTCTCACTTTCCAGTGCATGTTGGCAGCTAGACATTATGAAAATTACAGTTGTCTCCCATAAAAGTTTCCCCCACTTTTGTGCACAGGAAGAACATGAATTAATAGACCTTCACTTCAGCAATAAGTAGATCCTAGGTATTCTTTCATTTAATTTATTAATTACTATTACAAATTCTATGTTGTATTTTGAGGAAAATTCCATATATTTTTATGTTTTAAATATTAATGCAAATATAATATAAATTCATTTAGTAAAATGTGTCCTAAGGCATCCAACCAAGTAACAGGAGAGATGTGGATGTGTTTATCTATAGATATCATATATATATATACACACATACACATGTATACACACATATACACCCATACATATGTAAAACATACAATAAATACATATGGTCATACTTTGTTTATGTGTACAGACTTATAAAGACACATGTACTCTTAACCGTATACAAAAATACCACTTTATTAAGTAACATAACACTGAATGCTCTAATTATATGATTCATTTGAGCATTTTGTATAGATTCTCATGACAGTATTTCTGTACCCGCCTTTTAGTATGAATACATGGTTGCAGAGGGGCAAATAGCAAAACACTGATGTGATTTTAATGCCTTTAAGTATGGCTGAGTTAATAAGATTGACAAATGCATTGATTGACATTTCCGTCAATCAGTGGTTAAAAAAAATAAAAACCCTGTTCAACTGGTTAATTCTTCTTTGGGAGAATTGATGGGTTACACCCAATGGAGGCCAATTACTTCTCTGCCCAACAAATGACCCTCCTTAGAGTTGAGTGCTTTTGATTTACCTAGTAAATATGGTTTCACTGGTTCTTATCTCATATTATCTACAAATGGGTCACTGATGTCTGGTGCACATTTATTAACAGAGTAAAAAATGTAATAAAGCTTGTAATAAAATAATCATTTAATATTCTGTTGTAGCTTTTTTCTTTTAATTAAAAGATCCATTATGCATAAATTACTTAGCATAATTCTTGGCACAGAGTATGAGTTCAGTGAGTGTTTATTACTGTTTTATTAATATTATTAAGCACCACAATACCATGTCAAAAAAGTCAAATCTAAATATTATATTTTGCATCCTCTGTATTAGGGAAAATGATAATCAGAGGCTGAGTGAAAACTGAGTATACTCCATAGAGAGACCCATTAAATGGCTCTGTAAGGATCTAAAAGATTTATGTTGGCTTGTAAATAAAGAAAAGGGCCAGATTCTGAAGGATAAAGAAACAGGCAATGCATTGTTGCTTTTCAGTAGATACAAGTTCAAGAGATAGAATAAAAAAGAGGCCAAACATAGTCACTGATTTAAAAAGGCTGTGATTATTGTCCTCATATAAATAGTATTGCTGCTTCAGTGGTCGAATCTTTAAAAACTAAATGCCATGTTTGAATATATAAAATCCACTTTTGTGAATGGAACTAACACTTTTGTTAACTTTATGTTTTATGTTTTGAAGTTTTAAATGAGATATCATTAGAAAAATTGCACTGTTTAAAATATTTGAAAAGCACCAGTCTAAAGACTAGTATATTATATTTATAATATGATAACAATTGCTGCAATAGAAGTAGGTGCACATAGGATGTGACATTAGAATAAGGCAAGTCAGAAGTAGAGTTCTCTGCATAATTTAAATAGAAAGTTATAAAACATTTACTTTTGTATCATTACACAGGTCAGGTTAATCAAATGTGAATTAAGAGAGAAGATTATCTAAATAAATATTATATATATAAGTATGCAATATCTGAATATGTGAATATTTTAAAGTTAAAAATCAAACTGTAAGCTTAGGTTAATACTTTTGAGACTAGTTCTGGTTGATTTCCTAAAGACGGCAATTCCTTATATTCATGAATTCATAATGATATCTCAAAACCATTTCACATGTATTGTTTTTTATTTGCCTCGGAAGGGCCCCATAATATGTAGGATATTTATAATTAATTTTGGATAAGTGCAACTATAGGAACTATACGTAGTTTACCAGAGTTTACAGAGCAAGTTGCTTTCAAAAGACATCTAAGTAAGTCTTCGGGAGCTGGAAAGGGGGGGCTATCTCCCCCGGGGCCATCTTCCCGTCAGAAGTGAAGAATTCTGCTTTGCTCCAACCCGCATTGGCAATGCTTGATTAGTGTACCTGTTTTCTCTCTATAGTCACTTTTCCAGGTAGCATATGTCAAAAGCAGACTTGAACAAAGCTCAGAAGGAAACATGTATGCAAATCATTTTCTTTGGAGAAGAGAGAATGGGAGGGGAGCTATATGGCTTGGGTGTTCTCCTTTCTCAGAATGATAACTCTCTCTCCTCTGAATAATGAAGGATATGATCCCAAAGAAAGTGTTTCCCTCCCGGCTGACCTGCAAAAACAGTCACTACAGCAAACTCCCAGGGAAAGGAAAGTGTCCTTTTCCTTTTGACTGATAAGAGTTCACAATAATTTCAGAATAAGCAGTGATTCTTTACTGTCTTTGTTAAGAGTATGATGAATGTGGGGAGGGCAATAAGAAGAGGGATAAACAGAGGAGGCAGGGCCACAGGGACCAGCTCCGGAGAGATATGGGCTGCCATGTGAGGAGGTGGAAATTGTTACAAAGGGCCTCGCCTTCAGAAAATGATCCTCCTTAGTATGCTGATAAACTTTACTGCAAGAAGAGCTGCTTTGCCTCTTTAGGAGTTTATTTCTTATAATTATCTTTGATGGAACAGCTGATCCACATAGTTACCTTACAGGCCTCTCCCGTTGTGGAGCACAGGCCCCGGACACGTGGGCTCAGCGGCCATGGCTCACGGGCCCAGTCGCACTGCGGCATGTGGGATCTTCCTGGACCAGGGCACGAACCCGTGTGCCCTGCATCGGCAGGCGGACTCTCAACCACTGCGCCACCAGGGAAGCCCAGAATTACTTTTATATTACCACCAACTGTTAAAAAAAAAAGGAAAGAAAAAACTCAAACTTTATTTTCAACATCATTTTCTTTCCTTATGTCTGTTTGAAATAGTAACTAAGTACTTATTTTAATCCTGTTTAAACTGACTTTCCACAAATATACTAAATATAAGATTTAAACACTTAGAAAGAATTGAAAGATGCCATTGAGCAGAGCTGCACTCATTATCTAACCAAAAGAAAATAACTTTGGAAGAAGAAAAAAAAAAAATCACAAATGGCAAGACTTTGAAGAATCTACTTGTTATCTTTTCCTCTCTGGTGATTTTAGATTTTCACACCAAATTGAAACACCTTTTTCTGAACAATAATGTAATACATTTTTGACATCACAAAAGAATGCTTTTAAGGCATAAAAAATGCATTTCCCTTATGTAATCAAAACCAAAAAACCTATAAATTGCAATGCAATAAACAGTCCAATTCCTCTGTTGAATGTATTTAAAAGATATATGCCAATTAAGCTCTTAGTCATTTGTGTTAACTGGCTAGTTGAAAGCTTTCCGAATCTGGTTTAACCCATATTAAATGCCCTAGTGGTGGCCCTCAAATAAAAAGAGAAGGGGAAAATTAATCTTAGCCTTTTTTTCCATTATATATTTTAATAAATGTTGCTGTACATTTCTAATACATTTATGTCTCACACAGAATGCCAAATGGTTTGATTTTTTTTCAATGGAAAAGCCAAAAGCAAATTTACACATTAAAATGCAAAGCAATTCAACAGTACAAGCTTTGTCTTCCAGAATATGATGTATTTTCTCTGCTTCTTCATAACTCCTTATAGTCATTTCAGCTTTATATATAAGTAGGCTTTGCTAAAAGTTTGCAGAGTATCCAATTTTTTTTTTCCTTTGTTCCCTTCTGCCTTGCTGAGAATGTCTTAGGACTGTCTTGCACATTCATACATTAATAGATTCTACTTCTTTAACATAATGATTTACAAGCTGATAGTGACATTTGCTAGATTTTGCCATGAAACCTCTTTAGGCAGAGAAAAAAATTAAAAATTAAATTAAAATAAAAAGAATATCTCCACAATATTATTAGCAGGGATGCACTTAAGTAACAAAATACCAAAAGGCATTGCAGTAGACAACGAGGTGCCCATTTCTGGACATCTTTAAATTGAGATAAGGTAAAGGGGGCTGACAATCAAAAATTATAAAATAAAATATAATATAATATAATAAAATAAAGAAGGCTGCTTGTAGATAGTACAGCCTCCAGCTTTCTAGTTGACAGCACTCTGGTTTAAGAAAAAGAAACAGGCACAACTATAATGTAGATTCAGTTTCTATACTTAAAAATGCAATTGTCTTTGGGAAACAAAATGCTGTCAGCCCAGTTGATTATGGTTTAAGAAGTCTTCTGACATAGAAAATTAAGCAAGAGGCACCCTTCAATGGTAAATGTCTGCTGCCTAGTAAAGTGGTAAAAGTAGAAATGAGACATAAAATAAAAGTAGATATGTAGAAGGAAAAACAGATGGGGACATTAAGACCAAGCTCATGGGCTGTGTGACTTGGGACTGATTATTTAACACTCTAGGTCTCCTTCTTGAACTTTCTTGTAATACCATCTAATCATGAAGATCTCCTCCAGCATAAGACTTTATGTGTGAGGTGACTAATCTCACCCTTTGCTGGAATGTCACATGAAAACTGAAGGCCTTTCTTGAGCTAAGCCTCAATCCCACTGTAGGAGTAGGAATTTTGGCTTGGAGAACCATAGTTCTAACCACATGGGTGTTCTCCAACCTGACAACTATGCTGAAGCCTTTCTTTCTCTGCCCTAGAAATATTTTTCACATCTGTATTTTTTCAGTCTAGGGAATCTGCTTGGTTCTTAGATTGGAACATTAAATAAAATCTACCTATTTCAACAATCTAGATGACTCTAGAGCAGGTAAATTTTTCTTATCCCCCTTGCTCACTCATTCCCCTGTGCTTAAAGCTTGTCCTCTGCATTGTTTCTTTCACCAGTTCCCTAGTTCTTCCCAGTTTTGATATCTGAATTTACAAGTTTAATGTGGTAGGTATTTAAGAGAAATCCTATTGCACCAACTGGGTCATCACCTTCCATTTTTATATGTAAGAACAGGTCCATTTTCAGTAGTAATGTAAGAGAGCTGACTGTTCACCTTATAAGAGGACTAATATAACTAAAATAGAGCATTTGTAAAATTAAAAGATAGAAGTAGAAGAAATGACAATTAGCATACGCTAGTGTGCCCTGTGCTCTTTCTGAGTTAAATGAAATGGCTAGTGCCACTGACTACCATTCATGCACATTTACTGTGTCTGTGAGTAGCATGAGCTCTGAAACCAGACCTCTTGGGGTGGAATCCTCAGTCTGCCACTTAGTGTCCTTTAGTTGTTTATCTTCTCTGTGTCTTATGTTCTATTCACAGAGGGGGGCAGGAGTATACAAATAATAATACAGATCTCATAAGGCTGTTGACAGTGTGAATTACTGTAATAGCTATAAAACATTTAGCACTATGCCTGACACAAAAGTAATATGAATTATTATTTTCATTATTAATTTTATTAATAGTCTTACATAAAACTAATCTTAATTATAATTATTCATATTGTTGGTTAAATATAATTAATATTAATTGTATACTTATGTTAATTTATTATATCAATTCATATTATTAAATATTATTGTCATAGCTATTATTGAGAACATCCTTATTAATGTATTAATTTATTAATTTAATGTCTAAATTATTTGCACATTGTATGAATTTACTATGCATTACTTATTATACTGGTATTATTTTAATTAACCTTCCCTTGAACTTTATGAGTTAAATATCAATGATATTGAAATCCTTGTTTTAAAAATGAGAATATTGTGGCATAAAGAAATTAAGTAAATTGGTCAAGTTTAGATAGAGAGTAAATGATAAATCTCAGACCTATTCACAGATTATCCTCTGCCTTTTCCCACTTTGAGTTTCAAGTTCTTTCTGTTTGGCCTGTTCCTTGAGATAATCCACACTTGCCATTTTGTCTCCACCTAGGACTGTGGACCACATCAGTGAACCTGTCTGATTTCCAGGGCTGGGTTCTTCAACATCTGGCCTATCTAGTTTTTATGGCCTTCAATATAAAGTCATAACAGAAGTAGTGCTAAGCTGTTATTTCTTAGCATCTTGGAAAGATTTAGGTAGCTCTTTTTTTAACTCTTTCAGAAAATCATGCCTGTAAGTTGCCACTGCCCATAAATAAATTTGTAAAAAATTATAGTGGTTTATCCTTTTAAAAGATAATACTTCACATCACACATGCACACACACATACACACTTCAAGCTCTACTGGTAAATGTTTAATCGATGTATTAGTGTAGAAGGGTAAAAACTTGTGCGTGAGTATTTGTTCCTGAAGGATAATCAATTCCATTCCAGAAAATATTAGACATCCTTAAAAATAAATATGTTGGAATTACATAAAGTAACCACCATAGTCTCTGACACATAGAAAGCTTTAAATAGTTTCTTTCAAGTCTTCTTTATATTCAATATCTGAATGAAAATAAACAGCCATAATTCCTCTGGTCTTTCAAATTCTATAATTTATCTCCTTGGCGTTGGGTGACAACAACTGATGTGACCACCTCTTCCTTTGCTTCTGGCTTGGAAAATGTGGGGAACTGGCATTTCTGAAGAAGCACAATCATTTATACCTCTGTTCCCTGTGCTAATAACCACTGTTGTAGTGAGGAATACATATTTCCCTCATTCACACTATGTGCTGCCACTGCACACTGCTGGCTTTCCATCTCAGTTTTTTACTAAGAATCCTGTGGTACAGATCTTCAAAACTTTTATACTTCAGTGCAACACCCTTTCCTTATGTTTTTTGTTTCTTTTGTTTTAATGATGATAGAATATACATAACATAAAATTAACCACTTTAGCCATTTTAAAATTTACTATTAAGTACATTAACATTGTAGTATAACCATCAGCACCAACAATCTCCAGAACTTTTTCATCTTCCCAAACTGAAACTCCATAGTAATTGAACAACACTTTCCATTCTGTGCCTCCTCTCATCCCCTGGCCACCATGAATTTGACCACTCCATGTATCATAGAATCATACAGAATTTGTCCTCTTGTGATTAACTTATTTCACTTAGCGTAATGTCCTCAAGTTTCATGCATGTTGTTGAATGTGTCTAAGGCTGAATACCACATAATTGTATGTATATAACACATTTGTTTATCCATTTATCAGTTGATAGACATTTGAGTTATTTCTGCATTTTAGCTATTCCTTATGTTTCAAACATTCATCAGCACAGCCTATGTTGAAGGAGATTGTGTTGATGACCTGAATTCAAAATTACAGACTCTTCCTCAAAAATATTATTTTCTAGACCGACTTACTTTCCCTTTATCTCTTTTCTTTTATAGAGAGTTCCTCATCATGTTGTTCCTCTTCTATTTATCTGAAAACAATCATATTATTAACAATAAAAACAATAAACAACATCAAGTTCAATGCCAGTTGATATGCCAATCTGTTTTGAGGAACTCTGTTATTGAATCCTTTTAAAAATCCTGTGAGATGGATACTAATAATCAAAGATACCATGAATGAGGAAACAAAAGTGCAGAGCAGTTAAGTTATATTTTTAAGGTGATACAGTTAGTGTATAAGAGAGTGAGACAACAGAAAATGATCTGAAGGTCCTTTTCAGATCAATATAACATGATAAAGTGTCATGGCCAGAAGTGTATGGCTACAAGAAATACATGTGAATGCTAGTAATTTCAAGGAAATGGCAGGAAGTATGAAAAATGGTAGAGGGCTTTATACCTACCCATTGCACAAACAATTTCTCTGACCTCAGTAAGTCACTTGATCTTTCTGGGATTCTATTTCTCTTATAAAATGTTATTCATGATCAGCCATGTCATTTTCAAAGTTCATTTCCAATCTAACATTGTGTGCCATATTTTAATACTTTCCCAGCTGCTTATGTTAACTGCATTTTAATTGCTTATATAAGATTCATAGGATCCAGAAAAAAGATTCCATGAAAAGTTACCAAGATAGAATTTGATAATCCCTATCAAAATCCCAATGACATTTTTCACAGAACTAGAACAAGAAATTCTAAAATTTGTATGGAACCACAAAAGACCTCAAATAGCCAAAGCAATCTTGAGAGAACAAAACTGGAGGCATCATGCTCCATGATTTCAAACTATGTTACAAAGCTATAGTAATTGAAACAGTATGGTATTGGCATAAAAATAAACACACAAATCAGTGGATCAGAATAGAGAGCCCAGAAATATACCCACACATACATGGGCAATTAATTTTTGACAAACAGTCAGGAATATATAATGGGGATAATAACAGTCTCTTCAATAGATGGTGTTGGGGAAAACTGAACAGCAACACACAAAAGAATGAAACTGGACCACTACATTATATCATACACAAAAATTAACTCAATAGGATTAAAGACTTGAATGTAAGTCCTGAAATCATAAAAATCCTAGAAGAAAGATTGGATTTGATGATTTGGTTTATGATTTTTAACAACACATCTAATTACAGACAATTTAATAGTCTAACTATATGACTATATTTAGTTAATTGCAGTGTTAAAAATTTAAGTGTCTCAAATTAAAGATGTAACAATTACAATAATCTATACTGGTATATGAGGTGTGCTCACTCTTCTTTCTAGTTACAACATAGGTGACCCTCAAAAGTGCCATTGGTTCCCTTATAATTCAGCTATAGCATCTATCCAGGACAACTAGAAATCCTCTTCCATGTCTAAAATCCTATCAGGAAGAAAAAGCCACACCTCTGAAAAGAATTCCTACCCTATTCAGCCCCGTGTGAATAATCACAAATCAGAAAATGAGGAAGTTAGAATTATACATGTATGTCATTTCATCATTGATTAAAATCATGAGCTCATCTGGAATTTTCTGGTGTGGGTTATTTTGACTAAAGATAGACCATCCACCAAACTTATTTGTTTGCTTTCTTCATATTTCATATGCAGTTTACAACAAGAATCAAGGAGACAAAAATGAAACAAATATGAACAATAAAATCAACAATTTGCCAGACAATTCAAGGGGAAAAGTAACTATAAGGAGATTGAAAATTGCCAGCAAATAATTTCAATGTGCTAATCCCTCCCTATCTCCCTCTCTCTGCTTTCAAGGATATTCCTTCCAACTTTCTGCAAAAATAAACCCCCAAGGATTTATGAACACTAATGAAAAAGATAATTTCCACTTTTATTTGGGATTTTGATTTTTCAGATAGATAGGCAGACAGACAGACATATAAATAATGGAAGAAAATAGTTGATTCATTTGCAGTTCCATCTCACCACTCAGTCACTCACTCATGAATCATCTGGGATAAGTTAGAATTTTCTTCAGCAGTAAATGAAACACTATTTGCTCAGCCGACTTCAGAGGTTGCTATGTCTTAAATTATATATTTGAATGATTTGAAGCACCTGAATTTGTTGGTTTTCATTGTTAGCTTTAGAAATCGTTGTATAAATCCCATTTATTTAATAGCACTCAAAAATGCTTTATTAATATTCCAGAGGAATTTTGTATTAGGAGAAAATGAGCATCATGTTACCTTCAGTTTCTCATCTGGAAGATTTCCTCCTTTCTTGAAATGATATTTAAAGAGAGACTAGGGCTTCCCTGGTGGCGCAGTGGTTGAAAGTCCACCTGCCGATGCAGGGGACACGGGTTCTTGCCCCAGTCCAGGAAGATCCCACATGCCGCAGAGTGGCTAGGCCCGTGAGCCATGGCCACTGAGCCTGTGCGTCCAGAGCCTGTGCTCCACAACGGGAGAGGCCACAACCGTGAGAGGCCCACATACTGCAAAAAAAAAAAAAGAAGAGAGGCTAAATGGTTTGTCCAGACTCCAGTCTAAACATTCAGGTAGAGAGCAAGGATCATCTGTAGCATTTCTGTGCCACTGAAAGACAATCATAGGATCATAATAATGGTTCTGAAAATTTATTCAGATCACTAATTTTTTTTCTTTTTTCCTTTTTCTCTTTCTTTTATTATTATTTTTATATTAATTTTTATTTTTAAATAATGGCAACCAACCTTCAAATATTCAATTCTTTCTGAGGAATACAACTCACTTGAATAATCTCTGAGGTCACCTTGAATGGGACAATATTGACAAATATTACCAGTTAAACCAGCATTAAAAGTATAAATATTTGTATAGACATTGCCATCTGATGATAGAAAAACCACCATAAATGCCAACAGAAGAAACTTCACATAGTTAAAAATCAGTGTATAATCATTTTTATTTCCAAATTGTTTCCATATGAGATCTGTATCCTGTATGTATTTTGTAAAACCTTAACAAATATCATTTATCCTGAATAATGCTTCTTTTCTACATAGCTAGTCATAAAATCTCATAAATAAGGATTTAACTTAGAAATGTGACTCAGGAGTTGGAAAAATAAGAAAAATATCCTTAATGTCACTCTAGAAATTTGCATCTCTATCAGGTAGACCTTTAGCCAAAACTTTGAAAGCAAAATTTAAAAACCTCTTGACCTTACATTTAGTGGCAGTATTTTACTTGTTAATGTAAATTACATTTAGAAACTTAATTGAAAAATAATACATTATTTCTCCTCATAAGAAAGGAATATATATTTTATTATAGAAAATGTAGATGATCAAAAACAGAAAAAAACAAATCACTTTTAATCTCATCATGTAGAAATAAACACAAATGCTTTTGCAAGTGTAGCATTCTATAAGTTTTTCTGCAATTCTTATTTACTAACCGCATCTTCCCAGTCCAGGAAGATCCCACATGCCGCAGAGTGGCTAGGCCCGTGAGCCATGGCCACTGAGCCTGTGCGTCCAGAGCCTGTGCTCCACAACGGGAGAGGCCACAACCGTGAGAGGCCCACATACTGCAAAAAAAAAAAAAGAAGAGAGGCTAAATGGTTTGTCCAGACTCCAGTCTAAACATTCAGGTAGAGAGCAAGGATCATCTGTAGCATTTCTGTGCCACTGAAAGACAATCATAGGATCATAATAATGGTTCTGAAAATTTATTCAGATCACTAATTTTTTTTCTTTTTTCCTTTTTCTCTTTCTTTTATTATTATTTTTATATTAATTTTTATTTTTAAATAATGGCAACCAACCTTCAAATATTCAATTCTTTCTGAGGAATACAACTCACTTGAATAATCTCTGAGGTCACCTTGAATGGGACAATATTGACAAATATTACCAGTTAAACCAGCATTAAAAGTATAAATATTTGTATAGACATTGCCATCTGATGATAGAAAAACCACCATAAATGCCAACAGAAGAAACTTCACATAGTTAAAAATCAGTGTATAATCATTTTTATTTCCAAATTGTTTCCATATGAGATCTGTATCCTGTATGTATTTTGTAAAACCTTAACAAATATCATTTATCCTGAATAATGCTTCTTTTCTACATAGCTAGTCATAAAATCTCATAAATAAGGATTTAACTTAGAAATGTGACTCAGGAGTTGGAAAAATAAGAAAAATATCCTTAATGTCACTCTAGAAATTTGCATCTCTATCAGGTAGACCTTTAGCCAAAACTTTGAAAGCAAAATTTAAAAACCTCTTGACCTTACATTTAGTGGCAGTATTTTACTTGTTAATGTAAATTACATTTAGAAACTTAATTGAAAAATAATACATTATTTCTCCTCATAAGAAAGGAATATATATTTTATTATAGAAAATGTAGATGATCAAAAACAGAAAAAAACAAATCACTTTTAATCTCATCATGTAGAAATAAACACAAATGCTTTTGCAAGTGTAGCATTCTATAAGTTTTTCTGCAATTCTTATTTACTAACCGCATCTTTTTAAAAGATTAATTTACATTTATAGATATATAACTGACACATAACGTAACGTTAGTTTCAGTTAGTTTCAGGTGTACAACATAAAGATTCAAGATATGTATATATGTCACAATAAATCTAGCTAACTTCCATCACCATACCTAGTTAATGTTTACTTTTGTGATCAGAAGTTTTAAGATTTATTCTCCTAGCAACTTTCAAATATACAATACAATATTATTAATTATAGTCACCTTGCTGTACATTATATCCTCAGGACTTATTTATTTATTTATTTTTGGCTGTGTTGGGTCTTCATGGTTGGATGCCGGCTTTCTCTAGTTGTGACAAGCAGGGACTACTCTTCGTTGTGGTGCATTGACTTCTCATTTTGGTGGCTTCTCTTGTTGCAGAGCACAGGCTCTAGGTTTCAGTAGTTGTGGCTCATGGGCTCTTGAGCTCAGGCTCAGTATTTGTTGTGCATAGGCTTAGTTGCTCTGTGGCATGTGAGATCTTCCTGAACCAGGGCTCAAACCTGTGTCCCCTGCATTGGCAGGGAATTCTTAACCACTGTGCCACCAGCAAAGCCCTTATTTATTTTTATAACTGGAAATTTGCACTTTTGACCACTTTATCCATTTTACTCCCCACCCCAGGCCCTGCCTCTGGCAACCAATCAATCTGTTCTTTGTAGCTATGAGTTTAGGTTTTCTTTTTGTTTGTTTGTTTGGTTTGTGTTTTTATGTTTTGTAGGTTCTACATACAAGTGAGACCATACAATATCTACCTATCTCTATTTGGCTCATTTCACTTAACAATGCCCTCAAGTAAATAATTAAAAAATATTGGCAGAACTTTCTTTTTTTATGGCTGAATAATATTCAATTGTATGTATATATATCACAAATTCTTTTTTTTTTTTTTTTTTGTGGTACATGGGCCTCTCACTGTTGTGACCTCTCCCATTGCAGAGCACAGACTCCGGACATGCAGGCTCAGCGGCCATGGCTCATGGGCCTAGCCACTCCATGGCATGTGGGATCTTCCTGGACAGGGGCATGAACCCGTGTCCACTGCATCGGCAGGTGGACTCTCAACCACTGAACCACCAGGGAAGCCCTATCACAAATTATCAATTCATCCCTTGATGGATACTTTGGATGTTTCCATGTCTTGGCTATTGTAAATAATGCTACAGTGAACATGGGGTGAAGATGACTTTTCCAGATAGTGATTTTGTTTCCTTTGGATAAATGCCCAGAAACAGAATTGCTAGATCATATGATAGTTCTATTTTTTAATTTTTTTTTTGAGGAACCTCCATACTGTTTTTCATAGTGGCTGCACCAAATTACATCTCCACCAACAGCGCACAAGGGCTCCCTTTTCTCTACAACCTCACCAGTTTTCTCCAGTAGAGTATTACTGGTTGGCATTATTATTGTTTTTTTTTTCTTTTTTTTTTAGCACTTTGAATATATTGTGCCACTCCCATTCTGGCCTGCAAAGTTTCTGCTGAAAAATCTCTTGTGATAGACTTAGAGGAGTTACCTTGCAAGTAAAAAGCCATCTGCTTTTCAGATTCTCTCCTTGTCTTTAACATTTGACAATTTAAATGTAATGTGTCTTGATGTGCATCACTTTGAGTTCATCTTACGTGAAGCTCTGTAAGATTCCTGGATCTGAATGTGTTTTTCCTTTCCCCAGATTAAGAAAGTATTCAACCATCACTTTTCTTCAAAGTTTTATGCTCTTTTCTCTCTTCCTCTCTTTACCTTATGGGACCCTTATCATGCAAACATTGGCCCACCTGATATTATCCCATAAGTCCTTTAAGTCCTTCATGCTTTCAAATTATTTTTTTCCTTGTGCTGCTCTGATAGGATGAATTCCACTGTCTTGTTTTCTATTTGCTGATATTTTCTTCTACTTCCTCTAGTTTAGAGTTGAACCCCTCCATCATGTTTTTCAGTTCAGTTATTATATTTTATCTTTCTTCATATTATCACTTTGTTTATGCATTGTTCTCCTTAGCTTGGTGAGCATCTTTATGACTTTTAGTTTGAATTCTTTATCAGGCAAATTGCTTATCTCCATTTCATTAAGGTATTTTTCTGAGGTTTTATTTTGTTCTTTTGTTTGGGACGTATTCCTCTGTTTCTTCATTTTTCTTGACTCTCAGTTTTGGTTTCTATGCATTCAAAAAAACAGCCACTTCTCCCAGTCTTGAAGGATTAAATCATGTAAGAGATAAAACTTATTGTTCAACCCTGCCCTCGTTCTTCGTTGCCACTCAAAACTTCATGATTTTCTAAGAAGGCTACTTTGCTCTAAGTAGTCCCCAGTAGTTGAGGGTTTACCAAGCCTGTCAGTGCCCTGAGGGGATTATCTCAGTGAGCACCTAGATTCAGTTTGATTGGAAGCAAGACCCTCAGGAAGCAGAGTTTAAAGTATGCAAATATACAGCTTTCAGAGGAAGACTGTGATATGGGCGTTTCTGTCTGAGCCAGTTAAGTACTATTTTGTTCTATTTTAAACAATAACTATTTTGTTTTGAAATATTTTGTTTGCTACAGTGCTGTTGAACATGTGAACAAAAACCCCTGGGCCACCAGAGCCAGGCTCTCAAGGGATGTGTCCTCTAAGAAGCAGCCTTAAAATCTAGAGCACCAGATGTATGCACAAGGTCCTTTCTTGGAAACACTGGCAATCTTGGATGAAGCAGAAGGAGAGCATGAAGATGGTACAAGTCTCTGGAGATAATTGCAATTAACTCCTAGATATATGTTTAATTAGCTCTCTGTAGCTGTGAAAATAACCTGATAGACCTCTTTTATGGAAAGACTGGGTGTTTCTGTCTGTTGGAGGGGTTGAAGTAGCTGGCTAAGAACTATTTCTCCATTTGTTACAGTCTTGTGCACTTGCAAATGCAAGCCCTGCTGGTTACCAGAACCACATAATTAAGGGGTGTCCACTGGGTGGCAGCCATTAAAAACCAGGGCCCCAGATGTGTGCACAAGGCTCTTTCTGGGAGACATCAGCAACCTGGAGCAAGGTAGAGGGAGAGAAGGAAGGTGGCCTCCATGCTGGCCTCCATGATCTTTGTTCAGTATTTCAGTTGACTCCTATATGTGTGTTAAACTAGACATTTGCCCCTCACACCAAGTCTTTTAAGAAAAACAAATAGGCCTCTTTCACAGAAAGACTGGGCAAGTTTCAGATGGCTGTCTCTGCATTGTGTCTTGGGGCATTAGCCAGAGCAAATCTGATCTGTGTGAGACTTTTCAGAATTGTTTCAGTTCATCACAGCCTTTAGGGTCTCATGGATGCAAGCCTTGTTGGCTTTTAGAGCTAGATGTTGTGGGGACCCATCTCTCAGGTCTGTCTTAAAAGATGGGGTGTCGGATGTGGGATTCAAAACTTTCACTTATTAGGGGGAAGTTGAGAGTTGTGTGTTCCTTCCTGATTGTAGGTTGCCATACCAGGGGTGGGTTTATGATGAGATTGTGTCTCAGGCTCTCCTACCTGTTTCAGTGTGTGTTTTTTCTTATTGACCCCGCTAGTTTTTAGGTTTCTTTCAGAGAGAATCGTTCCATATGTATCTGTAGATTCACGTATCTGTGAGAGAAGGTGAGTTCATGATCCCCTTATGTTGCCATCTTGAACAAGAACCCCTTAAATCCATCTTAATATGATTATGAATCAATTTTCTCTGAACTATATTATAAATATTTTCAATGAAAATAAACCTTAATTATATCATTTTAATACTTGCATAGTATTATATTAATATACCATAATATATTTAACAAGTTCCCTAATTGGGTAAAAGTCACTTGCAAGTTTATGAGACCATAAAGCACACTTTTATATACATCTATTCCTAGAATTTCTTATCAATGTCCTAAGGATAAGTTCCTAAAAATATGATTATGAGTCAAAGGGCATGCCTATTTTTAAACTCTTTTTGTTGTGTTTCTCCTGAAAAGATGCACCAATTTAGCCTCTCAACAGCAATGCATGAAAGGTGTATTTTTCTTTAGCCTTGCTCTTCTATCATTACTAAAAAAATATTCACCTGTGAGTTAGTGAATAAATTGCATCTCATTTTAATGAGCTTTTCAGATATTTTAGCTTTGGAACTTGTAACAACTTTTAAAAGTAATTTTTACTGTTCCAAAGATATGCAAATATATATTAACAAGTAATTTTTACAGTAATATCTCAAACATTTGTGTGACTTCAGGAGAAACTGTAAATTTAGAATGCTTACCTAGTTGCTTCTGTACATAAGCGTCTAAATCTCATACCTTTGGATACTGAGGTGGAATAACAAATTGCCTGCACTTATTCTCATGTGATAACTGAAAACCTTGGGCCTCAAATCACTTCCTCTCTTTCTCAAAAAATCATTCAATTTATTACATCTTTATGCAAAGAAAATACCCCAGCAACCTAAAATTAGAAAAAAAAATTTTTTTAAATGCCAACTACCTGAAAGCAAACAGATAAATAATTGGTTACTAGTAACTTCTTGAAAAAAATTTCAGATTTCTTCTTTAGAAACATTGACAGAATATCTTTGAAATCTTTCCAGAATTTTGAAATATTTGTATTTCACTTTGAAGATAGAAGCAGCCCTAATTTTCTTAAATGGAATATTAAAGATGTCCCTTCTCACTTCTTGTCTAACACCAGGAAAACAAGGTTCCCTGCCAATGAATGTGCAACAGTGAGATCATGACCTGTAATTTTTAAAGCAAAGCAGCATTTATTCTTGACTTTAAAATAACATGGAAATGACTGAAGCTTATGCAAGTAAACATTGAAATCCTACCCCATGCTAGCCAATCCTAGAATATTTCACTGCTTTCCCAACTGGATTTCCTTATCCTTCAAATCTCACATCATTTTTACATCATCTGTTGACTTTCCCTATCTCCCACTAGAATGTGAATCACTTGTTACTGTGTCTCAGACCACTCTGTTTCTTCCTCCTAGTATCAATACTTATCAACACTCTCCTGTCTGAGTCAGGCATACCTCAGAGATATTTCAGGTTTGGTTCTAGACTGCCACAATAAAACAAATATCACAATTGAGTCACACAAATATTTCTGGTTTCACAGTGCATATAAAAGTTGTGTTTACACTATAGCCTATTAAGTGTGCAATAGCATATGTCTTAAAAAGCAACATGTATACCTTAATTAAAAAAACATTTTATTGCTAAAAAGTGCTAATCATTATTGAGCCTTCAGCACATCAAAGTAGAAACAACAGAGATCACAGATCACAGATCACCATAACATATAACATCAAAAATGTTTGAAATATTGAGAAGATTACAAAAAGGTGACAGAGAGGCAAAGTGAACAAACGCTGTTGGAAAAATAGTGCTGATAGACTTGCCTGATGTGAGGTTGCCACAAACTTTCAGTTTTTGAAAAACACAAAATCTTTGAACTACAATAACGGGAAGCACAATAAAATGATGTATGCCTGAATACTGGCTTTTTCCTCTATAATTAGACTATGCCTTCTATGAGGGTAGTTTCACAGCACTTGTCTCATGTTAGTACCTGAACTTAGTGATTGGATAAATGGAATTAATTTGGATCTAATGCCTAGAGGGAAGACATGCAAACTAAAAGTATCAATTCACCATGAAATAACAAATCTAAGAAAAGACATTAACTCTTAAAGATGAGTTTTCGACAGTTTAAATAATATTTCTCTTAACACAATGGAGCACACTGCTAAAACTCTATTCAGAAAATGTGAATAGATTAAAAATGAGTTTGATAAATTAATACAGTAAAATACAAGAAAATAAGATGCTCTTATGATCTGTGTAATCTTTGAGAATGTGTTCTGAAGAACAACCATTGTCCGTATGATCTAACATTGAACATGTGAACTGGGCTAGGGGATGGGGGGATAACTTTGTAATTGGTGTAAATGTAAGAATCACTGTGCTAAATCAAAGAGGAAAATAAATCATAATTTAACATTCTTTCAATTAAAACAGCATAAACTGACTTTTTATAATTTTTAAAGAAATTTTCTAATATATTGACAGTTAGGATTATAGAAAAAGACTAAAATGAGTTTATTTGAAAGTCATGCCCTAGTTTTAGCAAATAAAAACAAAACAATTCAGCATTTAAATTATTTGCTCTATAAATGTTTAGTATTGCCAAAGCAAATGGACATATAATAAGATGAATACATTGTTGGTGTTACGATGTGTACAGATGAGTAATACGTACTTTCAAATGGAAACTCCCCATATCCCTTATTCATACCTTAGAGTTTGCTCAGCTTTCTCATAATGCCATCAGAATGGCAAAGGGTGGGGATTATTTTAGTAAGCAATGTGTATTTGCAGCTACGTGTTACTTTTTTAGCTGGATATAGAATTCACTTTTCAACACTTTGAATATATCTTTAAGCACTTGGTGTCATCCCACTGCATTCTGACCTCTCTGGTTTCTGATGAACAAACAGCTGAAAATCTTATTGAGAATCTCTTGCATGTGATAATTCATTTTTCTCTTGATGCTCTCAAGATTATTTATCTTTGGCATTTGACACTTTATCTTTTAAAAATGTGTGATGTGCTAGGTATGAAGTTGTAAAAGTTAATTTTATGTGTCACTTTGATTGGGCTATGAGATGCCTAGACATTTAGTCAAACATCATTTTGGGTATGTCTGTGAAGGCATTTTTGGATGAGAGTAAAATTTGAATTAGTAGATTTAGTAAAGCAGATTATTCTTCCAAATATGGATGGCCTTCAGCCAATCAATGGAGGGCCCAAATAGAACAAAATATTGAGTGAGGGAAGGTTCTTCTGCCTGACTTATTGAGCTGAGACCTTAGTCTTCTGCAGTTGGACTGGAACTACACCATTCACTCTTCTGAGTTTCCAGCTTGCTGACTACAGATATTGGGACTTCTCAGCCTCCATAAACATGTGAGCCAATTCCTTAAAATACACACACACACACACACACACACACACATATGCATATCTCCTGAATATTTGTGTGTCCCCTCAAAATTCATACACTGAAATCCTAACCATTAAAGTGGTGATGATAAGGTGATAATATTGGGAGGTGGGGCTTTTGGGAGGTGATTAGGTCATGAGGGTGGAGCTCTCATGAATGGGATTACTGCCCTTATAAAAGAGGCTATGGAGAGATCTCTCACACTCTTCCATCATGTGAGGACACAGTGGGAAGGTGACAGCTATGAACCAGGAAGTGGGAACTCACCAGCTATCACATCAAAGCTACTGGCACCATGATCTTGGACTCTCCAAGCTCCAGAACTGTGAGAAGTAAATTCGTGTTGTTTATAAGCTACCCAGCCTATGATATTTTGTTATACTAGTACAAACAAACTAAGACCAAAAATTGGGTCCTAGATCAAGAAGTGGGGGTGCTGCTTTAACAAGTACTAAAAATGTGGAAGCAGCTTTGGATCTGGGTAATCAGTAGAAGCTAGAAGATTTTGGAAGTTTGTGTTAGAAAAAGCCTACTTGCTATGCCTGGACTTTTCAAGGCAATTCTGATGAAGGTCCAGAAGGAAAAGAGGAGAGCTATAAAGAGAACCTCAATTTTCTTTTATAATAACTAAGTGGTTGTGAATAGATTGTTGGTAGAAATATGGATAGGAAAGGCTATTCTGATGAGGTCTTAGACAAAAATGAGGTGTATGTTGCTCGATAATAGAGGAAAGGCCATGGTGCTATAAAGTGGCAAAGAAATTGGCTGAACTACGTGTGTGCCCTTGGGTTTTGTGGAAGGTAGAACTTTAAAACAATAAAATTGAATATTTGACAGAGGAAATATCTAAGTAAGCATTGCTTGGCTTCTCTTAAATGCTTAAAGTAAAATGCAAGAAGAGAGAAATGACTTAAAGATTGAATTGTTAAAAGGGAAGCAGAATTTTAAAATGTGGAAAATTCTCAACCTATCCATAGTGAAAGATGTGAGAAATACTGTTCAGGAGAACACAAAGCCTGCTCAGGGCAGAACAATTTTAAAGAAGGGACCAAAGCTGCTCAGCACTCACATTGAAGGTTCTGCACCCTGAATTCCAGTGCCATGCTCCTCAGCTGCCCCAGATGCAGCTCTAAAGGCCCTGGTGTAGCTTGTGTTTTATCCAGCAAAGAAGTGGGGGGTGCATGGCTGCCTCCACCTAGATTTCAAAAGATGGGGCCTCCTGGAACCATGGGTGTACAACCCAAGCAGAAGGCTGTTGCAGGGGTAGGGCCACCATGCAGATTTCCTCACTAGGGTAATACCCAGTGGAGCTGTGGGGTGAGACTGCCTCAGTGAACCCAGACTGGCATGCAAATTCAACCAGGGCAGCAGCAAGTATATGATTCCAACCCATGAGACCTGCAGCATGAGCTACACTTAGCAATGTCATGGGGGTGAAACTGGTTAAAGTTATAGGAGGAGGACCACTACCCTAGTGTGACCAGAAGGCAGGCCCACCACCCCAGTGGGTATTAATGTTTTGGACTTGCTTGGGACCTATTACTCCATTTCTTTTTTCCTTTTTCTCACTTGTGGTATGGTGATTTCTATCCTATATCTTGTCCCACCATTGTATTTTGGAAGCACATGACAAGTTTGATTTCACAGGTTCACAGTGGGAGAGTAATTTGCCTCAGAATGAATTGTCTCACTCACATGTTATTTAGATGCTAAATTTGACTTAGATTTTTAAGTTGATTAAAAAAGAAAAAAAAAAAAACCTGGTGGATGCTGGAACAGATGCTGGAACAAGTTAAGAATTTGGGGGCTACTGGGATGCAAGGAGGACATGAATTTGGGGAGCCAAGGGTGGAATGCTATAGTCTCCTCAAAATCCCTACATTGAAACCTAACCCCCAATGTGTTGGTATTAGGAGGTGGGGCCTTTGGGAGATGAATAGATTATGAGGGCAGAGCCCTCATTAATGGGATTAGTGCCCTTATAAAAGAGGCTCTGGAGAGATTCCCTCATATTCTTCCACCATGTGAGGGCACAGTGAGAAGCCATATTCTATGAACCAGGTAGTGGGCCCTCACCAGTCACCACACCCAATCTGCCAGTGCCATGCTCTTGCATTTCCCAGCCTCCAGGACAGTGAGAAATAATCTTCTGTTATTTATAAGCCACCCAGTCTGCAGTATTTTTTTATAGCAGCTCAGACAGACTGAGACACACTCACTAATCCTATTGGTTCTGCTTTTCTGGAAAATCCTGATTAATACAGGGCTTTTTGAGCTTATTCCACTTTTTTTTAAATTTGTTGAACTTCTTGCATGTGTAGATTTGTGTTATTCATCAAAATTGGAAAGTTTTCTCCCATTTTGTGCATATTGATAAGCTTGATGGTATGCCACAGGACTCTGTTCATTTATCTTTATTTTCTTTGTATTCCTCAGACTGGATAATTTCTACTGACCTATTTTCAAGTTCTGATCCTTCTGTCTTCTGAATTGTTGTTGAAGCTCTCTAGTGATTTTATTTGTTATATTTTTCAACTCTAGAATTGCCATTTTATTTTTTAATATAATTTCTAGCTCTTTATTGATATTTTCTATTTAGTGAGACATTATTCTTATATTTTCTTTATTTCTTTAGGCTTTAGTTTAGTTCTTTGGTTTCCTTTAGTTTTTTGAACATATTTAAAATAACTGATTTAAAGTCTTCATGTAGTAAAATGTCTACACTTCCTCAAGATAGTTTCTATTGATTTTTTTTTTTCTTTTGGATGGACCATACTTATTTATTTACATGTTTTGTATTTTTTTTGTTCTTGTTGTTGAAAACTGAACTTTTTAAACAATATAATGTAGAAAATCTGGAAATCAGACCTCTCTCCATCTAGAAGTCATTATTGCTTTTGTAGTTGCTGTTGTTTAGTGACTTTCTGAACCAACTGTGTAAAGCCTATATTCCTTGCTGTGTTTGCCACTGAAGTCCCTGCTTGGTTAGCTTAGAAGTCATCTAAATACTCTCCTATTGACTTAAATGCTGGCCAAGTGATTTTGATGTACTCTAACCAAGGATTTACACTGACTCTGTCCAGATTAAAAAAAACACTCATATAATATCATCTTGGTGCTTCTAATCATCCAGGCTTCTTGTTCTCCCTATAGGCTCTCTATATAGGGAAACATAGACAGCCACTGTTTGAGACACAGGTTAGGCTACAGAAACTTATTTTTAGTAGACATACATATGTGTGTGTATATATGTGTGTAAATTTAAAATGTAGGTCTTTGAAAAGAGCAATTCAATTGTTAACCCTCCATAGACTACTTTGGAGAAAAAAGAGAAAAACAAAAATACCATAGTATAATCTGGAATGTAAAAAGCCAAAAACCCAAAGTTATGAAATAGGATACACACAGTTCTAGAAAATAACTTTGAAAACTAGAAAATGTCAACAATTTTCTAGATACAAAAAAATTAACAAAATTAAGTTTAGAAAAATAGGTAACTTTTATAGAACAGTTACCTTAGAAGAGACTCTGATGTTGATTTAAGGTCTGCCATTAAAACAGTGAAAGGCCAGGCGGTTTCACTGTAAATTCTACCTAAACTTTAATGAATATATAATTCCAGCAATATTTAAAATATTCTAGATGTTATAAAAAGGTGAATATCTTATCAAGTCATTTTATTAAGACTGTACAATTTTAATCCAAAAATACAACAAAAATAAAACCCCCAAACAAACAAAAGCTTACAGAACAATCTTAATTAAAATTATAGAGGGAATTATTCTTCATAAATTGTTAACAAAATATAATGCAATGGTATATAAAAAATACTATATCTCAATGTTATTTATTCCAGAAACACAAGGATATCTCAATCAGTGTATGTGATACATAAGTGAATTCAAGGAGTAAACACATAATTAAATAGTAAATGCTGAAAAGTAATTCCATGACATTAATCATTTGTCTTTAAAACAACAACAAAAACTCTAAGCAAAGAGGAACAAAAGAAAAGCATGTTAGTTTTTTATGAATAGTTTTTATCATATAATTTCAACATTATTTTAAATGGAGGAACTCTGTCATTTCCATTAAATCAGGAATACAAAGAAGAGGCCCTCCATTCATGATGATGTTTATTAATTATCATTGTTTTAGCAATTCCTAAATAATCATTTATTCATTCAACAAATACTAATTGCACACTTGATATGTACCAGGCTCTGAAGATATACCAATGAACAAAGGATTCAACATTAGTTCATATAGATTTATTTCTTCTAGTGGGAGAAACATAAAATAAGTAAAGGATAGATGATATAAGATAAGTACTCTGAAGAAAACCAAGATAGGCAATGCAATTTTGCAATCTTTCTTAAAATTAATTTACAGATATTCTTCAACCTGATATCTCCTGGAAATATATGTCCTAAAAATAAAAAGTTCCACTGACAATAAAGTGAATGTCTATAAAATATTAAACAAATTTTGGTAAATCTTTACCATGAAATATTATTCAATATTTTAAATGAATGAATGAGATTTCAACCTGTTGACTTGAGGGAAAAATTTACATTTTGTTACTAAAAAAATAAATAAAGATGGCAGTAGGAGATTCCATTTTGAAAGAACAAACAATAACAAAGAAAATTTCTGTATATGTATGCATGTTAATCAACCTATCTTCATACATAAATGCACATATAAAATTATATGAATATATATTAGTAAATAATGGTTTCCTTTCAAATGAAGATAATGACCATGAAGGTAAGAAAAAAAAAAGCCAACTACTCTGGATGATAACAGTGCATATACTATTATCCCATTTATGAGGTTTATGAGGCTCTGTGAAAGGATGGTTATGGAAATGTTCATGGTGACTCTCAGGATGGTAGAATTTTAGGTGGTTTTTACTCACATCTTGTTAACTGTGTTATTTTAATTATCATCATCACCATCATCATCATCTTTATCACCTGTGAAGAGGGTGCAAATGAGATTCTGATTTTGGTGCAGTGTTTCCCAGAGTATAACTTGTTACTTAAGAAGTACTTACTATAAATAGTGAGCAAAAGAAAAAGGCTATGCCACCCAGTAGAATACTCCATGTATTTTTCACATGCCTTAAACATACAATGAGATTC
Source organism: Lipotes vexillifer (assembly GCF_000442215.2). Lineage (NCBI taxonomy): Eukaryota > Metazoa > Chordata > Mammalia > Artiodactyla > Lipotidae > Lipotes > Lipotes vexillifer. The sequence goes on along the minus strand of NW_006771566.1, from coordinate 611,601 downwards.
AAGTCTGTAACTTCAAAGAGAGATGAGTATATTTTATCCACATCTGACCTCCTACCTTTTCTCCATCCCCTTTCAAGACCAAATTAACCAGAATAGCTTTTTAAGATGAAAAACCAACTTGCCTTTGCATTCCTTTAAGGCATTCCAAGCATGAATTTCATTTACTGGATTTGTTACTCCAGAAATGGCTAAAGTAAATCATGCTGTTTAAGATGAAAAATGTAGCATGCACACCACCATTGTTCTCCCTGTTTCACCCTCAGTTCAGATTTTTTTTCCCTCATCAAAATGCAAAATACAGTTTGAAAAATTAAGCTAGGCCCTGGAGTGTTTATCATGAAGTTTATTTGTATTGTCAGTACTCAGATGCATTAGGAAGCTGGCCTGGTTGGAGGGACTCCTCAGTGTTTATGGATTACCCACCACCTTGGGAGTGGATGGGAATGTGCCAACTTCTCCATACAGGGGAAGCTCCATGCATACCCACCGCAGTTTCCCACTCTTGACTAATATGCAGATGATTTCAAATTTTAAATATAATAATGACTACACACTAAAATTTTGCACATCAGATTGATGGTGGTTCTTTCAGCCCTCCAATTCACTTAATGTGTTCTAGAGGGAGGGGACCATGGATATTCCCATTTTTGGTTCAGTCCTAAGGCATGTTTTCACTTGTAACTTTAGATACAAATCCTAAGAGAGAAAATCCAACAGGATATGGTACAATACAATATGATACAATACAGTACAATGCAACACAATACAATGTTTTCTTAAGTTTAAAAAAAGAAAAAAAAAATTTAACAGGGAAACTATTTTTTAAATGCTCTTAATTCTGCATTTGTTAGGACAAGTGAATGGTGAGAAATGAATCTTAAAAAGTATCTAAGGAGAGTAACTGATAATGATGATGACTTTGAGAATAATTAAAATAAAGCAAACTTTCTATTTCTTTAAGTGGGGTTTTGCAAGCTTAGTGTGGACCCTACACACAACTCTGAAGCAGGCTGTATGGTTTCTAGCCTTGTTTCATCTACTTCCTGTCTTTGTTGTATGTCAGTCCAAGTTTCAGTGCCCTCAGGGTGATAATAACAGAGTGTAAGTTCTCTCATTATGGTTGTTCATCAGTTAATTACAAAAGATAGTTATAGCTGGAAATAGATTTTAAATATATATTTAAAACATTTGGAAATGTTATCGCAACTTCTAAAAATTTTTTAATCTCTAAACTTGATAAAGTTCTTCCAAAGTTCCTAATTAGAGTTTTCTTTTCAAACACATATTACATAAACTTTACATAAATTAATAAATTATAGATGCCATTAACAATTTTGTAGAGCAACATAAATTAATCTTGGTAAGTGTAAAACTCACCTGGTGGGATCAGAAAGGCAGATAGTATAAGAGATAAACCAACTGGCCACAGTAGTTCTGCAGACAGTGGGCATTAGCTTATAGGTTTTATGGGGAATGAAAAGCATTGGTTAATTTAGAAGGTGGAGGACATATGTGAAAGCATCTGTCATAATACAGGTAAATAATAATAGTGGGTGATGCTTGTTGAGTATATGCCATGTACCAGGCACTGTAATAAGCTTATTTTATAGACACAAACTCCTTCTATATCTGGGCAGATTGCTATCTGCTCTTCATTCCCAGTAGCTTCCCTTGGTCTCTGTGTCATTCACAACCACTCACGTGAACTCATTTACATCCATTTGCAAACATGGTTTTCCTATTAGTAGTGAAAATCTTGTTTTTGTTTGCTTTAAGTTAATAATTTTAGTGTACAAGGTATGAAGACTTAGACAAATTACATCTTCTCAATCAGCACAGTTGAAGAGCAATCCAAATCAGAAAGTGGATGCTGACACTTGGAACAAGAAAAGATATAATAAGTTTCTGGAGGATGTTGGTTGAAGAAGGATTGGGTAAGGACTCAAATTAGAATGAGGAATTTTCTCAGTTGGATTTAATTAAATGTAAGCATTTTCTTACAGGATAAGATGTCATATGTATCCTTATTTTTTCGTACATAAATGTAAAACACCAAAAATAAAGTTATTTTATTTTATGGAGAAGCTCATCAAGAATAACTGGGCTTCTGGTAAAACAAATGCAATTTTGGCAAAAGGCAGAGAAGAAACTCCAGGTGAGAGGTAAATTATCCCTGGAGATGTTTAACCAGTAAACTGTGTGACTTGGATAACACAAACCTCTTTGCCAATATAGTGTCCACATTCTGAACTTCCACCCAAGAATATTTTGAATGGCATCTATAATGCTGGTGCAAATAATAACATAAAAATAATTTAAATCAAATTAAGATTTATCAGACATTTCAGCTATGTTCTCTAAGGACTGCTGCTGCAAGATAGAGAGGACTGGAAGGGTTTTAAGGGGAGGAAGAAGAAAATCCTTGAGGTAGAGGATGATTATGACTCCTGGGAAGTGTCTCAGTGTTTGGGGGGATACAGCTGTTTGAAGACAATGTTGTACCAAGATTGAGGAGATCAATCCTCTCACAGTATACTTGCAGCAGAGCAACTCCAGTTTTCTTTTTCTTTTTGTTATAGATAAGGAGTCCTCTTATGATTAAGAAAAATAAGAAAATAAGAAAAACAAAACAAAACAAAAAATCTATTAAAAAAAAAAAACAGTGAACACCATTATTCTGATTTCCCATAGCAGAACCATTTTGAAATTGCAAAGGCATCACTTCTGGAGATTACATATAGTTCATAGGTCTGAGGTGGGTGTCCAAGAATCTGTTTTGCTTTGTTCTTTTGTTTAAGTAAGCTCTTGGGTTGACATTGATAAAGGTGATTCCAGACCACAATTTGAGAAATACTTTTCATTACAATATATTTTTTAAGATTACTCTGATACTTAACTCCCAACACTTCCAACTCAGCTTGTGTCCTGGACCCCTCTTCATCTGATGGAGATCTCCTTGCCTTCTCTGGACATACAGGAACTTCCTAAACTCAACATCGACTCCCACATTTTTACCAATATGAGAACTCTATCTCCTTGAAATTTGTTACTTGTGCCACTATGTTGTAAAAGAGACTTTGCTCATGAATGTTTTAGAATTCTGAATTCCATTAATTGAGATTGGACCTATGCCATCTTAAAATTAATATACAATTTCATTGTGTTCATATCCATATTGTTATTATGATTTTGAAAGAGTCATTTGTCTGTGTTTCTGGTTACACATTTGTCTAATGTAAGTCACTGGTTTTAAAAGTTTTGTACAGCATGATAATTTTAACACAAAATTTGATGGCAACCTCAATATTTGAAACAACATACAGATTCTTTACAGACTGTAATTTTTGCTTGTCAAAAGGAAAATAAGTTTTATAGATGCACTTAAGCACCTCAACTGAGACTTCAGTTTCCAGGTTGAATGGATTTTAAACTTACTGAAATGCAAGTGTGCCCTATGCACTGTGAGGCCAAACAATACCAAAACACTGGAGTTTCAAAAACAGAAAGGTTTATTGCAGGGCCATGCAAGGAGATGTGTGTCTCCTGCCTTAAAAAAAACCCAAACTCCCAGAAAGCTTTGAACAAAGCCCTTTTATAAGAAAGGTGAGGGAGGGGTGTGGTTAGTTGTTGCAAACTTCTTGGTGTCAGATCCTTTGTTCTTGAGGTCAGGTCAAAGTCAGGTAAGATGTTCCTGTAAATCTCCACCAAACAAATGTTACTCTCTGTACTGACAAGAAAGGGGAAGGTCCCAAGGCACAACTTTCACCCTTCGAGGTCCAGGCGTGGCCAAGAGTAGGGGGTACCTGTAGGGGGTGCGGAGGGCAGTTACCCTGCCCCAGATCATTCATCCAGCACCCAGTCTGGGTCCTCACGCCAGTGACCAGGCCTAGCTGAAGACTCAGATCTCAGTTGGTGGCTCCCTCAGGGCCAGGTCCCCAGACCCTGCCCAGCTGTCATTGCTGAGGGAGCCAGGTGCCCAGGACCCAACTGGCCCTCAGGTTCCTCAGGCTGCCCAAACAGTGGGAGCCAGGTCCCCTAGACTGTGTCCCATGCAGACTGTCGCTGTCATTAGGTCATAGAGGCAGGGATGGGGGAGGGGTTCACTGCCGCTTCAGGGCCTGGGCCCTGGCAGGGTGAGCTGGAGGGCCCCAGGGAGAAGGTTGGGATCTGCCTCACTCTCAGTGAGGTAAGACCTGAAGACCATTCCCCGAACATTGGCTCAATACCCCTCTAACGATACTCATTGACGCTGGTTTGGGGGGGGGGGGGCACTGGGGCCAGCAGCAAAGGGTGG
>NW_006771566.1:602751-607259 GCF_000442215.2 Lipotes vexillifer | reverse complement strand
GGGGGGGGGGGGCACTGTGGCACTGACCAATGGCTGAGCAGGACCTGTAACGTGGCTCTGTCTTGCATCAATGGTCTCCTGGTAACCGCTGCCTGGTAACAGTGGGTGTGGGGTAACCTCCGGCAGCAGTGGCCTAGTGGTATGGGCTAGGCACGGCAGCGCTCTATTACAAAACCATTGCCATCCGTTATATAGCTCTGTGTTACTATCCAAAAAGTGGCTTTCCCAGTTCTTTTCTTTTACACAGGTTTTTCAAGGACATTCAATTAAACTGTGTGTAAATGCCATGAACTTGTAGTGCGCCTAGAAGAAGTAACAAATGAGCATTTCTCTTTTACTCAGTGTAAATCGTAAGTTTAAACTCTCTCTTGCTCTTTCTGCCTGCCCTGTTTTGCTTTACTATGTGCACATGTGCAAGTTGGGAGAAACACATAAAGTGGACTGTTCATTAAGAAAAGAAAACCACAGCCCTTAAATCATGAATTTATGCAATTTTTGACTGTTTTTAACAAGCACAAAATGGTTCCCGGGAATTTTGCAAGTATAGATCATTTTAATTTGAGTCATTGTGGAGTCATAAAAGACTCTGTTCTTTAATTTTGTGCCTTCAAGTCAGCTACTTTGATTAAAAAATAATAAAGCAAGGGAGCCGTAGGGTCCTTACAGGTTCTCAGCGTTACCGTGGCTCCCTGATCTTCTGCGCTAATTCTCCTCATTAATATTAATAAAAGGCTGATAGGCCATTGCTAAACATGATACAAAAAGCAGGCAATTAATTGCTTGTAGTATTTTTATGCTTATTTTGCACAATGAAAATAATGCCTCGGGACTATCAGCTAATCAATAATATCAACGGTGTTGAAAACAAGCGCCTTCAGTTTCTTTTTCATAAACCCCCCTTAAATCCGAGAAACATGAAAATCCAGTGAATATTCTTGAAAGCAACAGTTGGAAAAAAGTTTTATTTTACCTGGCACTCTTCTGTCTGGGGAGAGAAATGCCATAGATATAGGCATTTCAAGTTGTCTAGTCATTAATGCACTCTAGGTGGTTTTGCCTTTTGTAGGGGAAACTGAAATTTAGAAGATGGGAACATATTGTAGGTTAGATAAGGCATTTGGGGGATTCCAGATCAACACTTTTGATTGATTTGATTAATCAACCAGTTTTATTGATTTTTAAAGTCTTTTTAATCAGTCACTTGATATTTCAAGGCCAAATGCACTATTTGTGTGTTGAGTTTTAAAAGTTTTATTCAGGTTAAAAATTGTAGATTGAGGCTTCCCTTATTCTCTCCAGAGACTGGAGAAGAATGCTTCTGTTTCCAGTGTTCCTTCTTACTTGTTGAAATTATATAAAGTCTACTCTAATTGTGTCATTTAGAAAGCCATGCTAAATATATGAAATGATAAGTTTAATCTGACCTCATCCCTGACATGGCCATGTTCTTTTCCACTTAGACCTCCTTTAGTGTTAGGACATTGGCTTCTGTGCCATGTCTAATAAGGCCAATCATTAGGTGTTTAATAAATTGAATTGCCTGTATATGTGTACATATATCATTTAGATGAAAATACATTGAATAAATAATTTCATGGAAATAATATTTTCTGAGAAAGCTAGCTTTAAAAATAATTTATGCATTTAAAAATGATCAAAATAATAAATGGTCACAGACAACAATGTTTGTATACATATCATTGTATTCAAAATAACTTGACTCAAAATTCTGACAAGAAATTAGTAGATAATGAAATAATCTATTCCAGCAAAATAATCTCCTTGGCATGGAATTTCTCCAAGTCACTCATATATCAATGATAGTAGTCACTTCCACTTCCATTTAGTTCCTAAATGAGTAGAATCTCTATGGAGGTTGCCAGCCAGATTGTCAAAAAATAAAAGGAAGAAAAGATATATACAACTCTAGCATAAGAATTGACAATAGGGCCGGCCAGTCCCTTTTGAACATGTTAATTTCAATTCTTAACTAAAATAACCAAGTAGAGCTACAGATGCTAGTGATGCAATATGCTGAAAAGGGCTATTTGCAAAGACCTAGGGTTGTAGCAAATAGCAAATTTTCTCATCATCAAAATAGCTTAGATTTACAAACTGCCCATCCAAAAATTGTTTATCTTTTATTTTGAAGAGCTATACATCTAAGAAGTTACCATCAAGTAATTCATGGCATTGTAGATTTATAGCTTTGATTTGAAAGCTCCTGGTGTTTTGAAAATAAATCATTTGGATCACAGTGGATTTAAGATCCCTTACAAAAACATAACGTTATTAGTACATTAAATAATTCATCTCAATGAAAAATGGTAAAATTTGAAAACCTGTAGAAAGCAATGTTAGTGATGTGACATTTTTGTTTATTCGTTTTATAATAACCAACTATTAAACACTAATTATTCATTTATTTATTTATATTATGCATTTTCCATAAGCGTTGAGATATTTTAAAGCTAAACAACACTGAAAATTAAAAATATATACACTTCTAGTGTAATATGCTATCTCCAGAAGCAAAAGAAAGCTCTCGAGAAGTTGTTGTTACTGTCATTGGAAGCTTCATTTTGCTATAAAATTTCTAAGATCTAATTCCTAAGTTTCTTAGAAACTAAAGTAAAAAGGGAAACACATTATGATGCATAACTTTCATTTTCTTATAAAGTACAATTTGCAAATTAGTCCCCAGAAATAAATTTTTCTCTCAGAAACTCAACCAATTGACTAATCTTAGATGGCACCATTTCTCAGAATCGCCTTGCCTTTGTTATACACTCAAACAATTTTAAAGCTGAAAGTTATTTTGGAGTCCATCTTCAAGTACATGAACTTGATATTTTGTGAACAATTAAACTGAATCCATGAAAAATAGATAATTTTTCTAAGAACACTCAACTGATCAGTAGTAGCAGCTCATTTGGAAATTACTGGCCTCAGATCTCCATTATATCCTACTTTATTCTCACTCATTTGGTTTCAAAATTTGATAGTGCAGCTCAGCCTCTCCTTCTGCCCAGCCTGTTCTGGTTAATAAATCCCCACAGAGGATTTATCTAATTGTGTCCCTTATTAGGTTGGAGCATTATTTCCCTGTCTTTCTGCTAAACAGCCTCAATTCAGTTTCCCACAAAAACTATTTTAATTTTTTTCTTGATTTGAAATCTTGCCACTTTCTTCTTTTGATTACAGTAAAGCACACTGGCTAGACAGACTCTAGACACATGCTAGATAGCCCACCTGCTCCAGATTCAGATTTTTCCATTTACCACCATTACCACCATGGTCTCATCAGACAGGTGAAAGCTTTTATTTGAAAATCTATGTACCAATCTTATATGGAAAGATTTATTGCTTAAGATGAAATATTAGCATATATCTTAGATATACGAGAACTCAAAAGGATTTTATTGGTTCTTATGTCTCCACTTCACTTTGGAGAAATCCCAGTCTAGTGGTAATTCTACTAAATTCAACAATATGTTATGTTGTACTTATTCTGTTTAAGGCCATCTACAGTGGAGAATAATAAAAAACTGTGATGGCCTATAACATCAAAGAGAAGATAACTACAACAATGTAATATTTTGATATATGCCATAAAAAAGTTAGCAAATGTTATGTGAATACAGCGATAGGGGCTGCTACTTATGCTAGAGGGAAATGTGATGATTTCAGGTGGGACATTTTTTTTTTTTTTTTGTGGTATGCGGACCTCTCACTGTTGTGGCCTCTCCCGTTGCGGAGCACAGGCTCCGGACGCACAGGCTCAGCGGTTGTGGCTCACGGACCCAGCCGCTCCACGGCATGTGGGATCTTCCCGGACTGGGGCACGAACCCGTGTCCCCTGAATCGGCAGGCGGACTCTCAACCACTGCGCCACCACGGAGGCCCAAGGGACATTTCTTCAGACTACTATTTGTAGTGACTAAACTATTACTATAAAATTGAGCTAAGGTACCATTTCTTCCAACTTCCAATCAAAAAGATTTTTTTTAAATGTCTCTTTCATAAAATATGAATTATTGTCTGGTGATACTCTCGGGCCTTTTGTTTGTTGTCTAATATTTTCTATGTTTTTTTTTTCCATATCGTTATTGCCTTATTAAGATTGCAGTTACTTGATGTGTAGAACACAGCTTCAGGATGGACTGAGTATACTCTTAGTGGATAATATGTAAGGGCCAGTCTAGATTAGGGGTGCCTCACCTCTGTGGGCAAGATGGTATCATTCCTTTTTTAAAATGCAGTTAAAAGGAAATTTCAGGATATTCAAGCAATATTGACTGGTCAAAATGTTGTAGTCATCTTTTACTCTTTCTCAAATGTGACACCAATGACACCTAGAGGATACCCATATTACCTTGGTCTTTGCCGTGATGGTCATATGTTTTAAGTGTCTTAAGAGACTTAGGCCCTTAACAATACTCATTCAATCAGGCACATGACCTAGCAGTTGCCTGGATGTAACAGCTTCTGCAAGGACCATCAGAAGA
>NW_006771566.1:575691-602741 GCF_000442215.2 Lipotes vexillifer | reverse complement strand
GGGAAAGAGATGGAGTTAGGAAAACCGTTCTTGACCTTTCTATTATCTCCAGTGGAAATTCTAATGACATACGTTTTGTTACGCTGTTTCATCTTTTTTCTAATGTTGAAAATGAGTTTCTTTCTAATGTGTGTAAAAGATATGAGAGGCCACAGAGCAAAATTCTAAGCAAGGGGACTTATAGCTGCTGATTTGCAAGGCAGATATAGCCCTTCCACACAGGTCCTTGGTGAGTCTCCCTGAGGGAGAGCAGACAGTGGTCAGTATCAGTCAATCCCACCTCCCTCACGAAAGGAGACCATGGAAGACAGTCACTAGGGGGTGTTATATGCTTACACAAAATTTTTTCTGAATGTTTCTCTTTACACACACACACACACACACACACACACACACACACACACACACACTTCCAGAGAAAGTTTTACTTCTAAAATACAGAATTAAATTTTCCCTGTGCAGGTATATTCACTTTAATCCCTCCTCTTGCCATCCTTTTCTATTAAATATAACAGGGTGTTTGGGAGAAGGTACCTTTGTGTGTTTTGGTTTCCTGAAGCTTTCTTCATGACAAGCCATTCCAAAGAGTATCAAGAGAGTCCAGATGGGTAAATGAAAAGTCGGAAAGAGCACAGCGGGGCAAAACCTTGATACCTTTCAATTTCCCCACTTCCACCATGAGAAAGCCCTATTGACCCTATGGAATACTCTGCATATAAAGTGAAAATGAGGGTTCTCATTTAATTATGAATTTAATGAACCAATTTTTGAGAATGTTGTTTTTTGATGGTGTTGTGATCTGTTTAGAAAAAAAAAAAGTAGGGGTCATGAATTCCAAACAAAGGCATAAGTGTTTGTCTTTTAAGAAAATATGCTATTGCCTTAACCCTGCTCCTCTCAGTGATATTTTCTTGGAAAAGTCTTTGTAAATTTGCTTAAGTGAGTTCTCCAGCATTAGGGTTTTACTGCACAGCTAGCCTTCCCAAGATATCCACATCTTCAAGCTGACCTTGACATGATTCAGGTGACGACACCCTTGATATCCATAAAAGAAAAGCTATACATGACTACACAGTTAACTTATATTCAAGTTTGTCCAAGTCTTAAAATGTTAGAGAGAAAAATATTCTGGATTCCACATGTCTATCAAAATGGCTGGATTTCACACTTCTTTTCCACTTCAAGTCTGGCCCTGTTTAGGAAGAAAGAGTTATTTGAAAGAATAAAACACTACAATTTCTAAATGCTAAAATACTATATATATATATATATAAATACTAAATATATATACAAAATATTTGGCCACAAAGCATAAAATTTGCTTTTAACAAATTAAACTTTTTAGAAGTAGTTAAATATATTATTTATTCAGAGACCTTCCTATGTTTAAAATAACAAAATATGAATATATATCATTACAGCTTGCCATGAATAGAAGTAAGGTACCATAATGACAAAATCACCCAACCCTAAAGATACAGTAAGTCACTAATTATGACTTAATATGTTCCATAACCTCTAATACTCTAGAGCCATTTATTTCATGAATAGTTTTTAATACAGGAAAACTGTTGATTAATGTCAGAACTTTGTCCATAAGCTATAGTATAAAGTATACTTGGGAATAACTATCACCAAAAAAAAAAAAACTTACTACCACCCAATTTCCAACCACAATGAAAAGAACACTTAGTGCATGTAGAATATGCAATATCACCCTGTGCTACAATTGCAAACTATGTCACTCTTGGCAAATCTACTGGGTATTCCATCTGGGATGCCAATAGCATCCTTGAGGTAGGACATCACAGTAAAGAACATAAAGCTTCCGTGGTTCCATCATTATTGTAGGTCATCAGGAAAAGTTCTCTGAACACAGATCTTAAAATTGCTCGGAGAATGAGTGGAGTGTAAAGGGTCAAAGTTATCTGATTAGTTCTTCTTTCTTGGGACAGCTTGTCAAAGGCCTACAACTGTTTCATACAAGTCTGAATTAGTACTGGCATACTCTCATAAAACAGGAAGGGATTCAATTAGCATATGCATGAAAACATCCTCTTAGTGAAAGATGCAAATGTATAAAAGTTATAGATTAAACATTGCAACTATAGTTAAACTTTTATTCTGTAGCTCGGTGCAAGGTAGTGTTTAATAAATGGCATAGGACTGGAGGAGTTATTTCAACTGGAATGACTTAAGGAGGCTTCATGAAAAAAAGTAAAATTTGATGTATATTTTAGGAAACAGAAATGACAAGTATGTCTCTGTGAAACCTGCATAGGTCCATGTGGGAGATGGAGGAAGCAGCAGTTCTTGTGTGAACAAGAATGTGGGTTGGAGAGCTAGTGTCTTTGGTGGAAATGTAAATAGGCCAAAAAAGCTTATGCAGAGGGTCCATTTTGAGGTGAAAAGAGACTTAAAAGATTGTGTTCCAATAATGGTGGAGGGCCATTAAAATTTTTTGATGAGAAAGAATCTCATCAGTGCTTTAGGAAGACTAACGGGTAAACTGGCTAATAATGGAAGGCAGGGCACAGGCTCAGCCCTCTATGAATGAGACCACACTTGTTTGTAGTAAAAAGTGTTGGTGACAGAAATTGAAAAAAGAAAGAGAAGATAATTTTAACAAACAGTAAGAGGCATAAGTAGAGTTCAGATTCATGGATGAAGGTACTGTAGATTTGGGAGGCCTGTGTGAGTAAACTTTTATTTTCATGGTGCATAGTTGAGTTGTGGCTTAGAGAAGTATTCAGGTGACAATATAAACATCTCTGTCTTGGGGAGTTGATGTTTGGGGTGAATTATAAACTCTTCTCTCTTTGATATCTTTATTTTTAAACACTAATGAAATGATCTCGGTGCTGAAAAGAAAAACAATATTTGAGATGTTTGTTTGTTAGTTTGTTTAATGTGTTGGAAAATGCCCTCAGCTGCATGGCACAGGGAGATCAGCTCTATGCTTTGTGACCACCTAGAGGGGTGGGATAAGGAGGGTGGGAGGGAGGGAGACGCAAGAGGGAAGAGATATGGGAACATATGTGTATGTATAACTGATTCACTTTGTTATAAAGCAGAAACTAACACACCATTGTAAAGCAATTATACTTCAATAAAGATGTAAAAAAAAAAAGATTTCACTGTTACTACAAACTAAGAAAGCATATCTTCACCATTTAGAAATCTTGTAACAGCAAGATCTGGACAGTTTATAAGAGTGCTAATAAAAGCAATTAGAAGATCAGGAAACGAAACTGGCTATGCTCATGAATAAGGAGCAGAGGATGATGGGTATCATAACAAACATTTTGAATTTGCAATGTTTTGAGTTATTTAGATTAAAATGTGCTCTATCGTATTGAATATAGATTTTAATTCTATTATTGCATTTTTCATTCCTTTGCAATTCTCTCTTATCCATTTTGCTTACATCTAGTCCTGTTATATTTTTAATTTATATCTTTCTTTGCTACTTCCAAAAGCAGAAACAGTGCAATAGGTCAGGAATTCTTAATGTGGGATCAGTAAGTCCCCTGGGGTCCCATCATTAGCTTCAGAGTGACAATTAAATATGCAAAATGATATGTGAGTGTTCAGTTTTCAGGGTAAAACTTTCTGAATATTATCAAAACACTCTTCATTTTCTTGCACTGATACACAGTTGTCCATATACTAGCTCACAAAATGAAAATGGGTTTTCACTTTTTTATGGAGCAGGCAGTGCAATTTTGTTTCTGCAATTAGATAAATACTATTAGCAGTGAATTGTACTATGGCTCCTATAAGGGGAACAGCTAACTCTTAAAAGCTCCCCTTAACTTTTCCCATTCTAAGTGTAGTCCCGTCCTGCACACAGAGTTGGTGACTGTCTTTTTGCTATAACACTGTTTTTCCAAAATCCTTCTCCCATTCACCTGGCTCATTATGCTAAGTATCTTACAAATTAGGTAACTGAGGTAGAAGTAAAGAAGCTCCTTTTTAAAAATACTTACTGCTTACATGGAAAGGGTATGAGCTTGTCCTTCTGGATGATTTCTACAAAGGCTTCTGCCATTTGCACTTGAGCATAACTAGAAAATAAATGTTGTGAGAGCAGGCAAGTTTTTCTGCTTTGTTCACTACTGTTTCCCCAGCACTTAGGATAGTGCTTAAGACATACTACAGGTTCAGAATATTTGTAGAAGGAATGAATGAACATCTATGTACTTGAGGCCCTTTGATAAGAACAGTCATTTTCAAATGCATTTCTTCTTCTCACTAACCTTTTACCTCCACTTCTGCCTTCCCTCCTCCTCAGCATCCTGGTTCCATCAGGTACTCACATTATTTCCTGGAGTTTTTTACCTCTCCCTCCTTGCCAGCTTCTTAACATAAGCATGTGCATGTTCTCAGGTCTCATACTTAAAAATATAGAAAAACTGAACGCATCTCTAGACCCACACATTTCCCTTAAAACTTTATTTTTCATCTCCCTTTTAAAGCCCAAAGTCTTTAGTTGTGAAATATCGTCCTTTCCACTTCTTAATATCCCATTTGCCGACCCCATTGAATTTAATTCGATTACCAGTACTAATAAATCTACCATTTCCAATATTACCAGGTACCCCCTTGCTGCGAAATTAGAACTCGATTCTAGTTCTTATATTACTTGATTTCTGGGTAGCATTTTCCACTCTTGACCCTCTCTTCCTTTTTCAAATACTTTCTTTCTTTAGCTCTGTGACATGTCTGATTTCTATCCCACTACGGTATATGACTGAACCTTAGTGATCTTATTTGTAAATTCCTTTTCCTCTGGATATTCTTAAAGGATTGTACCCTTCAAGGTTAAGCCCTGGACCCACCTTCTTCTCTGCATACTTTCCTTTGTCGTTTTCAGCAATCTCTAAAGCTGAGCTTTAGATACACATTTTCTAAGGCATATATGACCCCAACTTAAACTCATCCTCCTTCCCATGAACCTGCCCCTGCTCTTATGTTTTCTCTTTTAGTAAATAACATGATAAATAACATGATAATAACATAATAACATGTTTTCTCTTTTAGTAAATAACATGATATACAATAAATATATAACTCCACTCCCACTGCCAGCTTGCTATCATCCTTGTCTAACAGCTCTTCATTTTTTTGTCTGCAAGAGGCTCTCAACTTGTGCCCATTCTTCCAGTCTTGACTCATTTCTATTCTTTTCTCTGCATAGAATTGAGTGATCTTTCTCTAAAATGCAAATGCGGTCCTATTCCTTCCATGATTAAAAGCCTGCAATGGTTCGGGATTAAGTTTAAACTAATCAGGATGTACAAAACCATTCCTGATGTTGTGGTCTTTCCTTACCACTTACCACTCTAGCCTCATCTCTTAATCCATCCACTTTGGACCAGATGGCCTAATATATTGATAATTTTTGGCACAGGGTCTCCTCTCTCTACCAAGATTATAACTCTTACTGGGCCAGTACCTATTTTTCCTTTTCTCTTTGATTGGATAGTTCCTTCTCATACTTATACTGCAACTTCAATTTTATTTCCTCTGGGAAGCCTACCAGATACCCTGATCTATATATGTGGAGCTAAGAGGTTCTGCCACCATTATACCCAGCTGCTTAGACTACGTCACTGTGCATAGTAACTGCCTATGTATAATACTTCTCAACATCCCCTAACAGTTTAAACTGAATTTAAACAACACCTACTTTCTCTGTGTTTCTCTCTGTATTTATAGCCCCTAGTACAATGCCCAGAATATAATGAGTGTACACTAAATATCACTTAGGGCAAGAATAAATGAAATTGTGTTTTTATTATTGTTGCAGTTGTTGAATGTGTAATAGTTAATGTGAAACTGATTATCCTCCAATCCTCATTCTGATTTCTTAAATGACAAGAGATCTGAAGAAAATTCACTGCGTAGGAAATGTTATGTTGTTATCATGCCCCCTTCCCCGACGAAGTCATTCAGTTCTTCTGGGTATTATAGTATCACAAAGAAATATATTTAATCAAATACTTTCTGTGCATGAGACACAGCTAGTCAATATGTGGTAAACAAGTTTGTTTCAATATAAAGTGGAGATACTGTTTCAGAGAAATGCATTGATCTCAAATGGCAGAGTTAGTCTTCTTTTGTGAGAAGAATCTTTTAAATAAAACTACTTGAGCATTTGAAGGTGTCAGCACTTTGAAGATTCAAAGCCTCAATTATTCAGGTACCACAGAGCTGAGCATTGTATGTCTGCCAATGTCACATTTAAAAAACTCACATGGCTAAGATGCCATGTTCTGTTCAAGTCTTCTGATATTTGAAGTTAAGAGAAGAGCCCTTTCATTTCAGCAACTCCTAAGGCTCTCCCAGTCTTCCTGCTGCTGCTGAAACTCAGCATTCATTAAATACTTGCTTGCAATTTGAATACATTGTTAATAGAGTGGACAGCTTCTGAAGTTGAATTTATACTCTAGGGCAGGGGCAAACTTTTGATATCTCTGACTGAGATTGGTTATTGAATCAGGGACCTGGTTTGGAGCCAGAAAAGTATTAGACAAATTATCCAAGGGGAGTGAAAAAAAAAATGCTTTTATCTTGTGCAGCATCTGAGGAAGCTACAACCATGTTTCAACATATGGCATTCAATCATGCGTTGCCCTCGTCCCAGATGGGTTTGAGAACCTTTTCTCAAGAAGTCAATTGCAAATACTGATTTTCTACCAACATTATACAACACTGCTCTATATGATTCCCTGTGACGTAAAGCTCCCGGCGCACTGGCTCTGAAGTAACAACCACCCACTTCAGGGCTACGCCACCTTTTGTTTGTCAGATAAATAATTGTATTTAAATTCCTAGTGCAATTTGCTTCAAATGGTAGACTTCCCCAACGTCAAAGAATCTGTCATTTGCATTGATCTTAAATTGTCTGGAAATGACATTTGGATTGAATGATCATTGTAGGAGAAATTAATTTTAAATATTTGGGAGAAATAATGCATGAAAAGGAATCATCAATAATACTGACAAATGAAGTTATAACCTCTACCTTTTGCATCCAGTTCCATGGATGATCCAGATTCATGTAGGTACTCAAATGGTAATTGTTTAGTCAAGAAGGGAAAAGATGTATCCAACCTACAACTTACTCAGATGATTCCTTCTAAAGCACCAATTCTCAAAAATGCCTAAATAAAATATTCAGACTACTTGGCCCCACTACCATTCCCTTTTGACAACATTTTGGTCATTTTTCCATCTCAGGATGTACTTTCCTACTTGAGCATTCTGCTCACTGTTAACACCCAGCCCCACAGATGCCTCTGCCTGTGGTACACCTAATCTACCCTTTAAAAATCTGCTAGACTGACTCTTTTATGAGCACTTTTCTTACTATTCCAACCTACGATGATCTCACTTGTCCCACATTTATATTACTTACCATCTGCCCCCATTTATTTAGCATTAAGGCATGCATTGCCTAGTGACATCTGTTCTATTTTTGGCTGATATTGCTATTGACCTTTTTATGTACATTTCTTATCTCCTTAACTGGATGGAATATTTCTTGAGGACAGGGTCATGAATTGAATCATAGATTTTTACACCTACAAGAAACTTTAGAGATCAATAGTCATTTCATAATTGAAAAGAAAAGAGTCTGGTAGAAGTTAAATAACTGATTTAAGGTCAAACAATAATTTAGTTAGAAGATCAGAAATAGAGTTCCTAGCTTGAAATACACTGTTCTTTGCAGTGTGCTCCACTGTAACTTTCCCCACATATTAGAGTTGAAATGGGCAATAGTTATCCAACTTCCTCAATTTATAGAGTGGGAAACTGAAACTCAGAGAAGCTGTGAAATTGTGGCCAATGTCATATATTGAGTTAATTTTAGCATTCCTGGAACTACAAAGCACAATTCTTTGTCCACTGACCTAAACTCTCTTCATCTTTTTGTATTCCTTAAAGTTCTGTGTACAGAATAAATACCTACTAAGCATCTGTTAAGCTTCATACATAAAAAAATATAAATGTCTCCAGTACAGAATCCTAGAATCTGACATTTCAATGGAAATGGAGAAATAATAAATTTCAAAGTTTAATTTTTCCCCCTTCTCATTAATCTTTCTATGTAACTATATTTCACCTTTGGAGACCCAAGTTGTGTATAAAAATGGATAGATTTAGTTTACCTCTTTTTGTAGAAAAAAAATATGACTTCTGCCGTGTAAGATTTTCTGGAGTCAAATCCTTACCTTGTTGTGCATGGCAGATTTATTTTCCACAGAACACTCAATGTGTTTAGGATTGAGTTAAGGTTTCAACTTATCTTCACCCAATGTTCCCTCCTTAAGCGTGAAGAATTCTTATTTTCTGTATCTTATATGCAGAAAAATCCTTCACAAGAAATATTATAATCCTTTGCTTAATGAAGTCTTCAGCATGTCAATGTACTCTGCAACCTGAAACACCTAAGTTTTTCAAGGTTTTCTTCATTATCATAAAATGAAAATTCAATCTCTGTAACTCTCAACAATCCAGAGATCTTCTCACTTTAATTTGACTCATGAATTTTGCTTTAGTTGATCCTTTTTGGCTAATAAAACTAGCTACTGGATTTAGCAATTTACTGTGATCATGAGAACACATGGCATCTTATGGGAGGAAGAACTGCTGCTGATTCCTGGGTGGTTTTAACCAACTCATGAATGTCCCTGGAATTGTTCCTTCATCTGTCACAAACAGAAAAACAAGCAAACAAAAACAGATGTTTTTGATTAAATGATCTCTGTCCATTCTCTCTCTTGATAAATTAACCAAGATGTTTGAAGACATGGATCTGCCTTCCTAACTGCTGAAATTTTTGAAAATTATAGAAATGCTATTTTATAAAAATAAATTTCCAGAAATGAAAGTTACCATCAGAGTGGCAGAAGATATTAGGAATTCTTGGAAGATGCCAGATAACATTTGTTGAAGGTTTACAATGTGCTATGAACTTCATCAGTATTAACTTACTTATTTTGCACAACATTTCTGTGAAATAAATGCTATTATTATTCTCATTTTACAGGTGAAATACCTGAAGCACTGGTCTCAGAGTGCTTAGTGAGTTAGTCATAATCTGCAGCCAAATTTCAGGTTCCAGAGCCTGTACTCTCAACCATTGCTTTCAACTCTCTCTCAGGGACAGTCCCAGAGAACCCATGTGTTCATGCTAGATAAAGGAGATTGGAGAGATCTACAAACTTCCACACTCAAAGGAAAATAACACTGCAATATAAGAACAGGTCCAGACTGACAAATACATAGAGCTAGAAGGTGGGTTGGAGGGTAGAAGGTTGTGATACAAAGTGTCTGTTTAAAAATCAATGTAATTGATTTTAAAACTCTATTTCAAACATCAGGACACTAGACCAGAGCCTGAAGTTCATTTTTAATGAGGACATTCATTCTCCTCTTTTCTTCTCAGTTGACATTTTGTTTTCTGCCCAGTACATCCTGACACTGTTTTCACCTGTCCCTTAGGTTCCTCTATCTACCTTTAAATCATTCACTAAAGAGAAATTGAGAATTCCTTTGTGCGCCCATCCCTGTATTTGCTACTAGCTATGATGAGTGCAGAATAAATCGTAGAAAAGTGCTTAGGAAATTCATAAATTTTACGATTTATATGGAGGGAGAAAGCCTACACAAGAGGGCAATTGCATTATGGCATGAAAACTTGAGTGTGATCTTATGTTCTAAACTCCATGATTGTAACAGCAACCCAAATGACATCTAGTCCTGTCTCTGATATTAAGAAGCACCTTGTGACTGAGGATCAATTACTTTATCTGTAAAATGGGAGATCTGGACTCATTTGTCTCTAAGATCTCTTCCTGGTATGCAAATCCATGACTTCCAGTTTTGGTTAGATCTTGGAGTCCCCACTGTATTTCTCATTGTCAGTTATATTATTTATATGGCTTATGGTAAGTGATGTTTAATTATCCTTGGTAAGGTATTTGGTAATCCTCAAAGACATTTAGAAAAAATGGTCTACCATTTTGTGGCTAAAATTAATCTTTTCTAATTATTTACTCAGGTAATGTAAAAAGGGTCAGTTTCCTGCTTGACTCTTTCAAATGGTCTTTGTGCTGTCACTGGAACCTGTAATCCTTGGGATAAATTAGCAGAAGTTGAGAGCTTATCTTCCTTAAGGTAAATGACAGCATTGATGGTTGCCCTATCTGAAATTTATGCTATATCTTGCCCATTTTTTTGTCCCCATTATGTTCATACTTTATCCATTTCATTTTGGCCCCACATGTCTTACACCTTCGTTCCTTTATCTTGATTTCTGCTGCCTTTCTCTCTCAAGACATATTTACCCAGGTGTCTTTGAGCATTCTGAAGCCTTGGTTACTGATTTGGCACTACTCAGCAGAGCTTGAGCAGAAATCTGGTATTTCATATTTTAATTGTCCTTGCTCAAAGGACCTGCTGCCGTTTCGCCATATACTTATTTTGTTTATATGTGTTTTATTATTTTTAAATGACTGATTTGAATTTTTAGTTTTAACATTATAGGTTTTAATTTTGAGACTTATCTGTGTCAAGTGCTTGCCTTCTATTGCTTTGAATTTAGACACATGAACATGACACATTGTTCACCATAACCATACATAGGCTTCAAGGGTTAAAGACCTGGCGAAGGTAATTTTGTTCAACCAGGTATATTTAGAATGAAAATAAAGGGATATTTGAAGTAAAACTCTCAGCTTAAAACTATAAAACAAATCCCTGAGAATAGCAATTATTAAGCATATTTTTGCACAATTAATTAGCTCAACCAGGCAATGAACTCAACATAGCCAATGAGAGATTCCCCAAACAGTCTGTGGCTAGTGATACAATATCACGACTTGCCATTTCCAAAGATAATTTAACAGTAAGGTTTGAATTCTGAACCATAGAAATATGGACACAAGAGGAATTATAAATAGTTTTTGTTAATGCTTTTACATTCCAATTTATTGAATCCATGCTTCTGTGCACTATGATGCTTAATCTGTCTAGACTAGGGACTCTTTACAAATTTACTCTAAAAATAATTTAAATAGAGAATACAGATATATGTGATTTATTGCATTCCCTTTGGAAGAAAACTTAAATAAGCTTCAGGTCACTATATGTTTTAATTAATTTTTAGCTGTACTTTTAGATTATTCAGAATGCTAGGAGAAGGTGAAGAATAAATATAGCTAGCAAGCAAACTAGAGCCACTTTAATTCTCCTGGTTTATTAAAACCTATTCAAGTCTTTGATGGCCTATGAAATCATGATGTTCTATCAATTATGATCTCAAAAGATTTCTGAAACATTTTTTAAGTGAGAAGTAAGTAAATTATGGGTTTGTCTTTTAAAATGTGTTTTATTATGTCATTACTTCAAATAATGTCAGTAACTCAGTACTGGTTTGAATGGTTATGGAACATTTGTAATTCAAGAGGGTGTGATTATCACTGTATATTCTGGTATAAAAAAGGACTTTAACCAGATTACTTTTTATCGGCTCATGAATTTAGATGCAGTTCTTTTAGCTCCATAATGCAGCTGTCTAAGGGTAGATATATGCAACTCTCCAGATTGGCTGCCATTGAAAACTTGTAGTCTGAAATTTGGTAGTTCAGTGTGGGGAGGGATTGCTGGCTCCCATGGGGAAAACATTTTGAAACTAATAGCTATGACAATGACAAAAAATAAGATTTGGGTTAGCTGTTTCCCAGGTGACATTTTTGTTTTCCGTCTATATAAAAAAAAAATGAAAGAAAAAAAAAAAGCTGCCCTCTGTGGGTTCATTTCTAATACCCATCTGTATATGATAAATATCAATTTATCCAAAAAAAATATGACCTCCCTGTCACTGAGAATTATTCACTTAACTGTCAAATTCATTCTCTTTATTTAATGTGGTTTTATTAACAACATTTGCTGTCAGCAATTTTCAGCTGATATGTTGATGAAGAATGATGCATTCTTCTTTCATTAATGGTCACTTAAGAAAATAATTCCTAATCTTCAAAGGCTGAGTAGGCACACTGTATACTCTTAAAAAAAGATGTACATGAGTAAGAAAAGACAATATCATTTATGTAGCCTTGGTCAAAGACTGAATGATGACAAGGTACTGGCAGAATGTGGGAGGACTCATGTTCATACAGACACACCTGTATCTGTTTATTACAGAAAGTTTTTGTGCTGGATTTTCAATAATGAGTTATGTGAAGTACATCAACTAGGAATCAGAAATATGGAAAATGTTGGTACTGTAAACTCCATGTATGTTAGAAAGAGAAACCATAAAAAGACTATAAATAAGACTAGACTTTAATAAAAATATGACTTCTGATACATGTTTTTAAGGCTCTAAAATCCTCTATCTGAGAATACTTTGGAATCATTTCCCCACTCTTCCACCTCCTTGTAGACCTTAGTAACCTTGTGTTCTAATACAAGATGAGGGATACCTACCTAAGCCCAGACGGATGACAGAGGTAATCCAGTATGAAAAGGTCTGCTATTTATCCTGAAGTTCACAGGAATGTGCTGGATAATAGTGGTTGAGAAATGAAAGTGTAAGCACTAAAGTCAAAGCGGAGAACCTGAACACTGGAAAGGAGACAGAGACCACAATTTTCTTTGTAAAGAAAAGAGCAAGCCCTGGTGGTTGTAGGGGAAGGAAAACACAGGTTCAGTGTGTGGGGAACACAAATAAAACTGTTAAAAGACAGATTAATAGGATAAAAAGTTTTATTACATGTACACAGAGGAGCTTCACAGAAAAGGAGTGAAAATCCAAAGAGGCAGATAGATCCAGAGGCTTAGATAACATTTTAACAAAGTATGCAGAAGGAGATTTGTGTTTCCAAAATGGGCGGGGTGAGGGAGTGGGGTAAGGGTTGTGGGAAGGTGACTAGGAAATATGTGGTAAAGAGGGTAGTTCAGTAAGGTTTGCTATGGAGATTCCAATCATCTCAGGTGATAAAAGTTATCTCCCACTCATTCTCCTTTTCCTGGTACAGGATAAAAGGACACTTTTACAAATGGAAATTTCCTTTACAAAAGGGAAATTTATTCCCTGTGTTTAGGCAGTTATGATGAAGGTAAGGAGTTTTTCTTTTGTCTGCTCTTTCTAATTGCCTTCAGCTCAGAATAATTTTGGGATGGCACGTCTGCTCCCATTCATGTCAAAGTATAAAGTCTTGAAAATAAAGTCAAGAGGATAACGCATATTTGGTAGGACTGTGTAGAGTTTTGGAAACAAGCTATGTCAGTTGTGTATATCTTTGTTGGATCATCACTCTTCACTCATCACTCTTATTAAGTAGGGATTCTGTTAAGTGTTATGAATATGTTGTGTCATACAAGCCTTGATACAGGCCTTGTGGAGTTGGTAGTATTAGTTCTCTTAAAAAAAAAAAAAAGAAGAAAGAAGAAAAACCAATTCAAAAAGGAGAAGTAACTTTTTGAAGGCTCACCACAAATCAGTGGTAGACAATCAAATCAAATATAAGTCCAAGCATCAGGTTCTTTCTCCAGGTGTGGGGCTGCTTGGAGAAGTAGAAGTGCAGGAAGACAAAACTTCTTGAGGGGCTGTTACGCTTGGCCCACACAAAATGTAACCACAACAAATGCATTTAGCTAAAATACAAATGTAAACTACAAAAGTATATCATAAATGTGGAAGACTTAAAAGTCAATGTGTCAGGGCTTCCCTGGTGGCGCAGTGCTTGAGAGTCCGCCTGCGGATGCAGGAGACGCGGGTTCGTGCCCCGTTTCGGGAGGATCCCGCGTCCGGAGCCTGTGCTCCGCAGCGGGAGAGGCCCCAACGGTGAGAGGCCCGCGTACCGCAAAAAAAAAAAAAAAAAAAAAAAAAAAGTCAATGTGTCAGCAATAAAGCAAACCATTTGGCTCAATGTACACCAAATGTGTAACATGCCTCTCAAACATACTTCTCAAAAAGTATACTGTTGCATCTCTTAGAATGGCCAAAATCTGGAACACTGACAACACAAATGCTGGCAAGGATGTGGAGCCACATATACTCTCATTCACAGCTGGTGGGAATGCCAAATGGTACAGCCACTTTCAAAGACAGTTTGGCAGTTTCTTACTAAGTTAATCATATTCTTATTATAAAATCCAGCAATCATGTTCCTTGATATTTACCCAAAGCGGCTGAAAACTTATGCCCAGGCAAAAACCTGCACACAGCTGTTTATAGAAGCTTTATTCACAATTGCCAACATTTAGAAAAAAAAAAAAACAAGATGCCCTTCAGTAGGGGAATGGATAAACTTTAGTTCATCCAAACAATGAAATATTCAGAACTACCAAAAAAAAATAAAAAGTCATCAAGCCACGAAAAGACATGAAGGAAACTTAAGTGCATATTACTAAGTGAAACAAGCCAACCTGAAAGAGTATAATTTGCATGATTTCAACTATATGTCATTTTAGAAAAAGAAGCTCTATGGAGACAGTAAAATGATCTGTTTTTACCAGAGGTTGAGTGCAGAGGGGTGAATAGGCAGGGCACAGAATTTTTTAGGGCAGTGAAAACACTCTGTATGATACTATAGTGATGGATACATGTCATTATACATTTGTCCAAACCCAGATAACACACACTAAGCATGAACTGTAATGTAAACTCTGGACTTCGAGAATTATGGTATGTCAATGTAGGATTAGCCTTGATAAAAGACCTAACATTTTGTGGGGGATGTTGATAATGGAGGAAGTTATGCTTGTGTGGAGGAAGGGGGTATATGAGAAATCTCTGTACCCTCTCTTAATTTTGATGTGAACCTAAAAGTGTTAAAAAGGATGGGTCAGGAAAGGATGGGAAAGTAGTTAAATCCTGATACGTTTCCTGCCTCCTAGGACAAGGTAGTGACATAGGAAATGATCCAAATGTAAAAACAAACTGGTGACATAGGTAAGCAGGAGAGGTCCAGCACTCTAAGGAAAAGAAAAGGTGAGGCATGATTCAGGAAAAAGCCAAAATTTCCATTTCTGGTCAAGGAAAACAAAAATCCATGTGGTAGCTTGAACTTGGAAGACTAGCAGGTATGCAGTCATCTTTGTGGAAATATAATACATCTATTTTCTCCAAGCCACTAGGGAAGGTAAAGGAAATTCTCTAGTCCAGAAAGATGGGCAGAATAAGGCAGGATGGCAGGTCTCCTTATCACTCAGTGATAGCTGTGGTAGACTTCTAATCTTTGAAGCTATATAGGGTAGCTTTACAGGCATTTCTATAAACTGTACCAACCCTGGGAAAAAGCAATGTGACTATTTCATGGGACATATAGAAGGTCCTTGCCATCTATATAGACTGACCTATAAAAATAGCCATTATACTGACATTGAAAATGTGTCAAAGAATTTTAAGTTAAATAATAAAGAATTATCATACAGAAATGAATAGAATTAAATGTGTGTGTGAATAAAACATGTGTGTACATATTTGTATGTCCTTGTTAGACACATACATTCCTTGTTCATTTATGTCTCAGAGATTGAAATTAGACACACCATGGTGAATTGAACTTACTGCCAGGTTTGCTTAACTCCTGTGATGCCAATGCCTATGTATAACTTCAACTAAAGCACACTGATCTCCAATTTCCTCAAGAGAGTGAGAACATATAAGCACATTTAAATTAAGGCAAGAGTAACATTGTGATGTATTTTTCTCTTGCCTGTATTTTTTAAGGAGGACAACAGAGAAAACATAATGATTAACTGAAAGATATGAAATAGTAAATTTTTAAACTCTATGACATATTTCTGAAAAAGTCCTTCAAAATGTCCCTGAAATGACCTGCAGAGTTACCTAGTCCCTCTTATTTAAAATGGTCCTAATAGAAACTGAGGATGTATTATGAATAATGAGGCTGAATTTTAATAAAAAAAAAAAACATGTCTTTACTAATCTAAATGTTCATTCCATCAAACTGAAAAAGAATGTTTATCTAAGTGCTATCCTCCTGACACTTAGAAGCCTTGATTCATTCTATTAGGATTCCTCTCCACTCGTTCAATGCCCTAAGATAATAAGAAGCTATGTTTATTTTTATTTAAACAAATAGGGAATTTTCCTGGATGCAATCTTTACAGGAAATGTTCCAATGTATTTATAACACAGAAGGAAAGTTCTCAGCACAATACAGCATAGTTGTACAATTTGGTTCTTGACTATTGAAATAATTTTCTCTTCTCAATTCAGTAAAAATAGCTATCGATTAAGAATTGTATGCATAATATTTTGCTGGGATTGGAATAGCCTAGTTTCTTCCTTCAAAGAACATTAACTCTACCTAAGTAATAGACATTATAACATAATCAGTTATAATACACAACAGTATAAGAATAAACATTATTTGTTGTGCATAGAAACAACCAATGTTCTACTTGCAAGGCCGAGGATAATCATACCAATGAAGACCCATTTATCATGTATTTAAAAGTTCTAAGCATTCATAACAAACTGAAAGGCCAAGTTGAATTTGGGATTCTCAGCGTCCCTGTTGCTCTGCTAGAGTGCTGGGCTCAGAGAGCCCCCTACCAGTCCATCTTCTGCACCTTCATGCTCTGTTTTTAATACACTCTTGCCTCTGGAGTATACTGCTAGTGACACTAAATTCCGTAGGCATATCTTTACTTCAGTCCACACATCAAAGTTCCATGTACACTTTCCATTTACACTACTTTTTGTTAGTGCACACTGGTGATGGGATCTATATTCTGGGGGAGGGATGTAGAGAACATACCAGCTTTTTGGCTGAATTGGTTGTTGAAATCAGGTCCCATAAGATGAGTAGGAGTTGATATTTGCTGAGAGGAGAAGTCCATTGAAAATAGGGCAACGAATATATCAGAGCCATGGAGAAAGGAATTATATTAGATGTTGGAGTTGTAGGGGACCATTCTTTTAAATTGATGAAACTTACAAGTGCAGAGTGGCTATTAAGACAAAAATTTTCCTTCAATAATTTTGCCCATTAGCTGCAGAATTATGTTAGAAACTTCTTGGAATTGAGGTCAATATTTTTCACAGTTTAATTCTAGACTAAATTTTTGACCTCACTGCCCATTATTTTCTTATATACCAACTCCATTTATTTTCTGAACAAAAAACATGATACTCGACAATGACTATATATATATATATAATATATTATATATATTATATATAATATATATATATTATATATATAGTCAATATACTTTTATGTTCCACGTATACCTATCATATCAATTTAGTTTGCCATTCCTAACTCATACAAATTTTGACTTCCACATTTTAAGATATGATGTTTGTTTAGGTCAAATATACACACACCATGCACCAGCAAGCCAGTTCTTACAAAGAATTAACAAATCCTTATTCTATATGTCTCATTTTTATAGAAATACATTTGTGTCATACCATTTATTATATACATCTTATTACTACTGGATAGTGAATGCTTTTAAGACAAAGATGATGACGTATACATTTACCAAAGTGCTTGTAACAGTCCCTGATATATTGTAAACATTCAGTTAATAATCAGTGAATTTTAAAATATTTTTTTAATTTTGCATAACAAGATTATTTTTAAAAGGCATATAGACAGTAAACAAAGTAAACATTCCATCAGATCTTAACTTCTGCCAAGTATTATCTGCCCTAGAATTGTTCTATTAAGTTCCAGTCTCTAGACATCTTAAATTTAATAATCGTCACTTCATGAGTCAATTACTTTTCTTCTGTTGAATTTAGTTGTTGTTTTCTTTTCTGTTTGTTGGCTTACTTTTCCCCAGGATTTCTATTATACTTAGTGATGATACCTTCCCACTTAGTTGTCCATACCATGCCATCTGTATAAGGTAATTCTCTACACTTTTTTTTTTTTTTTTTTTTTTGGAGGAGATGCATTTTATTGGCACAGTCATTCCTTTCGTCATTATATTAACAGGGTGAAACAGTGGTTTTAAACAGTAAAAGCTGTTTTCTCCCCAAACTAGTTGCACTGTGTTATTAGACTGCAGCAGGTCAGTCAAATCACAACCACCCAGTCTGAAGGAGACAAACTGTACAACTAGTACAGCTCTTCTAAATATTAGACTCTCATTAACATGATCAGCTGAGCTGCACAAAAAACTGGGTACACCCCACTCCCTGATATGTTGTAAACATTCAGTTAATAGTAAATAAGTATGAAGAACCCTTTAATTTAATCTTGGTGCAATAAGTAATGGGCATGGGCTCTCAATTAAATAAGCCTTTTGAAACATATAAAGTCATGGGGTACTTATTTTATTAATCAAATTTCTTAAAAATTCCAAGATAATAGTTCACCTCAGCTGCTGATGTCAAAAGATTCTTCATCGTACCTACTTTGCCTTAGTACAGTTTCAGTGTGGATATAGACTTGGTTTGAGGAAAATTCTACTGGAATTTATGGTGCTTTCTCTTGTTTAAGTCCCATGTATCACTAGATCACACATTACTTAAGGAAAACACCAACAAACTGAAATGCTGCCTGTCACTCTATTACAAACTTCACAGAGCTCAGGTCATGACAGCAAACATCAACAAGTTCCATGAAGTGATTGGTACTGCCCATCAATCATAGCATGGGTGCAAAGTGAAGGAGAGGCTTTTCTTTATAGTGGATATACTAGAGAGAAAGCATGGTCATCTCAGGTGTGTTTATCTATAAATGTCATGCCTCCACACTGTGAACACAAAAGCCTTCCACCTATTATCCACTTTTCTTTCTTCTGAACGTTGGTTTGCTCCATCAAAGATAGTGAATTATTAAGTGGCATAACCAGATTATGGACCAGAAGGTAGTAATCCTGATAATGCTTTTTGCATGAATGTGTTCAATATGGCAGGATTATGTGTTTTAGAATTAATTTGTCTTGTTGCTGAATTGCTTCTTATGAAAATTCAATATTGGTGAAAAACTGTAATGCAGCAATTTTTGTTTCTAATAATTAGTTTCCATTGAGTTTTCCCAAACTGTGCAGTTTTTTTGATAATAAAGACATCCCCTTTTATTGACATATATACCTTACTGTTCTCTTTTTTACTTTGATTGGAATTAAGATTTTTACAAAGTAGTTAAATTTCCTTTCTCACTGTCTCTAGAATTTTTAGGAAATAAACTGATTGGGAATCTAGTCTGATAACCAGTGCAAACTGTGTCTCCATAATACCAAAAAAATCATACCTTAAGGATTCACTGAGTAGAAATTGAGGCTCTACAAATTGTTGAGTATTTGTGTTTAAAGTATGTGTATATTTCACATTTTACTCTTCAACCACATTTCCAGCATCATGGAGATAAAGATATATGAAAAACAGAAGAAAGGATAAGCTTTTTTTTGTTTTTCATTTGATCAGTTTTGAAGCAAATTTAATGAATGATTAATTAAATTTTTGAGGTCATCAGCTGGTTTAAACCAATGGTAAAATCAAGGTCTGGATAAGCTGACTTCAACTCTGGCCAGATTTGCATTTTGAATTAAAATAATATTTCATGTCATTATCTATATTTGAAGAAACTTATCTGAGCTTAATGAAGTAACAGCTACAGTTCAGTTCCCTTTCATGAGTTCAAATCATACTCCACCCCCACCCACTGAACTCACAAATGACAGAGGTCACACAGCAGATAAATTAAGAGAATGTAGAGGACAGAGACTCTGTCAGTCCTTACTACTGGACAAAGCTCTCAAAACCCACACACAGCAAATGCTACTGGCTCAGTCATTTCCCTTCCTATTCAAAAAAAAAAAAGGAATTTTATATAAGCCCTCAAAGCTGTTTTTATACTTTGTTGGTCATATCTGTAGTATCTCTTGAGTTCCTGTCAGTGACTGAGAACACTCTTAGTAAAAATTAATTTTTGGTTACTGAAAGTGCTTTGACCTCTAGACCCTTTTGGGCCTTTCTCTCCGAAATTGTGTGTGGCACGTGAATGAAAATCAGAGAAAACTACAAGGTCATCAGGTGATGACAGAAAACAAAACAGTATCTGGGAGAAGAAAGAAGCCAAAGCAAAAGGACCTCTGCTCTCCTTAGATAAATAGTCTCTGTCTGTCCTTCTTATCCTAGGTTCTGCAACTGACAGACATCACATGATCTCAGAGAGGTGTGAGATAAGCAAACATAGAACAAGAAAAAGCAAGGGCTTGGAGAAGATTTTAGTACCTGGCTGTGTGATTTCTAGATTGCTCAAATGTGAACATACGAAGGGTAGTTGGAAAAGGTGAGTCTTGTTGTTACCAAGAACTCTATATTTGAAAATAGATCCTACAAACCCTTTTGCTTATCCTCTAAATTGATATTAAAAAGGTATCCAGTGGTTTTCTTTTTTTTTTTTTTTTTAGCTCAAAGATACAGAGAGTCAGAAAAAGCATCACTCCTACTCTTCAAACAAGAAAAAGGCTGAGAAAACTGTAAAGTAATGCTTTCTTGAATCCATTAGACAACTAGGGTGGCAGGGTAACTCACTCACCCTAAGTGTGAGGAAAGACTGATGCCTCCAAGGGGAAACAGATGTTGATCATTTGCTTACCTAGGACAGATGCCAGAGACCAAATAGGCCAGGAAGAATTAAGCTAAAGTTGTAATGAATTACAAAAGATTGTGTGTGAGATAGAGCCAGAGTATGCAAGTCCCTGTGGATGACATATATAAGGGTGTTTGTATTCCTTTTGAAGACTTTTTCTCTCAAGAATTTTACCAGGAATTCACAGGGAAGATTGGGAAGAATACTGAGTCAGCTCATCTTGTGGTGTGGGAAGCTGCTTGAGGAAGGTGTACAGCAGCCATGGAAGAAAAACTGCCTGAATCATCATTTCTATCTCTCATACAGAACAAAAGCCTTAGGGCACTGATGAAAGAGAAACAGGGGAAAGGCTTTCCTGGAGGACAGACAGGGATACAGGTTGGCCTAACTCCACAGGGAAAGAAGAGTTAGGGGAAACTTGGGAGGGTTTCACCTGGAGACTCAGGGGCATGGCGTTTGACTCAGAAGGAGGTCTAATCTGAACAGCAAGGAATATTCCCCTCTTTAACTCTTCACTACCAGACTAACAAGCATAGAGTAAAAACAACCCTGGGATACAGCTGGGAGAGATTCAAGAGACATTATCTCAGGGATAAAACGCAAATAAGAAGACACAAAGCCAAGGCTAAGGGTCAGACAATGAGGAAATAACCTTTGGGATTGCAACCAACACCTTAATATAAGTAATTGCTAGAAGAATATAAAATCTGTAGTGCCCTGAGGGTAACAATAGCACCACAAAGTTCAAACATAGCCTTACTCCTGACTTTATTAAAATAAGCCCACAAACTAAAAATGTAGCAATAGGAAAGTTATGCTCATCTCCAAGCATTACAAAAAAGATTTACTTGAGTATCTACTGTCTTACATAAGATGTCATACTTTCAATTAAAAATCAATCAAACAAATAAACTATAAGGTATAATACTGTGTTGGCCAAAAAGTTTGTTCCAGTTTTTCTGTAACATCTTATGGACAAGCCCAAACAAACTTTTTGGTCAGCCCAATATGACACATAAATGCAGTCTCAAGAGATGAGACAATCACCAAAATCAGACATTTCACAGATACTAGAATAAGCAGGCAGTTAAATATTATTAAAATGTTATAAAAAACAACCCTCTAATTTAAAATGTAGATAACATGCAACATCAGGTGGATGACTGTAGCAGAGAAATGGACACTATATGAATAAATCAAATGAAAGCACAACAAATGAAAAACATGTTACCAGAGACAAATAACATCTTTGGTGGCCTCATCAGTCAAGTCAACACAGCTAATGAGATAATTAATTAATTTGAAGACAAGTCAATACAGATTATGCAATCTAAATCACACAGGGTAGGGTGAATAGTAAAAAACATAGACATAAGAAAGGATCCTAGAGTTGTGGGGCAATATCAAATGGTCTAATATACATATAATTGAAATTCTATAAGAAAAGGTAGAAAACAGAGAAGAAGTATTTGAAGAAACAAAAGCTAAGAACTTTCCAAAACTAAGGACTGGATTAAACCACAGGTCTAAGAACTCAGAGAACTAGAAGCAGAATAAAATTTCCCCTTTTCCACACATACCTAGGTGTATTATGTTCAAATTACTGAGAATCAAACCTGAAAAGAAAACCATGAGAAAAGGCAGATGAAAAAGGGCACAGTATAGAGGAATAAGAGAAAGGATTATAGCTTATGTTTTATCAGAAACATGCAAAGAAGATTTGATGAAGTGACATATTTAACTGCTGAAATGAAAAATATAACAGAACAAAAACCCTGTCAACCCAGAATTCTCGATCAAGGAAAAATATCCATTAGTAAAGGAGAAATAAAAACATGCTCAAACAAAAACTGAGGAAATTCATTGCAAGTAGTCTTATTCTACAAGAAATGCTAAAGGAAATTCTCCAATAGGAAAAATTATGATAGGAATAGAAAAACACAAAGAAATAAAGAGCACTGGAAAGAATAAAAGTAAAACAAAATTTATTTTCTTATATAAATACCATAAAGTATCGACTTCCAAAGACAAAATTATGAATTAGTAGTTTTCTAGCATATGTAAAAACAAAATATGTGACAACAACAGCACACAAAATGTAAGGGAACAATTTAGCATACATTATTTAAAGGTCCTTGTAGTACATGTGAAGCAGTATATTATTTGAAGGTAATCTAAGATTAATTAAAAATGTCTGAGCCCTAGAGTAATCACTAAATAAAGGGAATAAAAGAGTAAAGGCAGTAAAAGAGATAAAACTAAATAATAAAAATGCTCAATAAAAATTAAACAAAAAAAACTAAATAATAAAATAAATATGTTCAAAAAACTAAAAATTTAAAAATTAATAATAATAAAAAGCTCAATACTAAAAAAAAAATAGAAAAAAGAACCTGAGAGGAGGTGGAATAGATGACACATCTAGCAAAATGATAGATTTTAAAGAGGCATCTAAATGAAAATGGCAATCAATATAAGGATCTTAAAAGAAAAAATTCTTAAGGCTAATTCACCTCATAAGAATTCTAAAGTTTTATTTATTCTTGTGTAGACTATACTAATTTCAAATTTGTTCCCACCAAAGCATAGCTGTGAATATTTTCTATTTCCTCTCAGATCACATAACATGAGAATGCATGTTTTTTTATATAACCTTGGAAATTAGAATTTCACCACATGTAAATTTTATTAAATAATGTGATTTATATCAAAAATATCCTTATGATAGCATTGTATTTGAGACAGCTGTGGCATGATGTGAGATCTGAGTTCATATGCTGCCTTAACAGTTTACATGCTTTGAATATTGAAGATGGTCCTTAATCATTCTTAGCCTATTTTCTCATAATTACATTGAAAATTGCAGTATGCATTTATCAGCAATGCTCTTTAAGATTAAATGAGATTAATTATCTGTAAATATCTCTTACAGGTTATAGAATCAACAACTTCGATAGTAAATGATCAAGACTATTTCTATAAAAGAGTTGTCAAGGTAGTTTTTGGCCTAAAACACTGAAAAATGCCTCCCTTTAACCTTATTTTTGTTCCTTAACAAGTTATGTTAATAAGTTATATAGAAGTGTTGTTTCTTTTAACTATCTAATTTTTTTGTGTTTAAACTTGCATTGATTAATTTTTCTCATAGAGTCATAAAACATGAGTCTTTGGGAAAAAAAAGTTATCAATCTTTCTAAACTCCTTATTAGTGAATAATACCTTCCACCAAAGCCTAAGCATCTACTTGAAGCTACTAGTAGTTGGTAAATCACTATTATAGATTGTTTTATTTTGAACCACTTTTATTCTTTCATTCATTCAGTCATCAACGGGTAATATAATTTTCCCAAGGAAATTTACGCATATATCACATACATTTGTGAAAATTACAAATGTATAAGGAGAAAGAGACTGCATACTGGTTTTGATTATTGGCTCTATGGTTACTTTTGAGAGAGAAGAGAGATACAGACAGGAAAAGGGAATGACAACAAGAGAAGGGATGAGAATTCTGGTGGAAGGAAGGTAGGATGCCCTGAAGCCAGTTATTACTTTTAGCACTTAATCTACCTCTGTGATATTTGGTGTCAATATGATCAAGCATAACTGATTTCCCACTAGTTAAATACATCCATGAGAGATCTGAAATAAAATGCATTTAGCTCCCAGTTTGATTCCACAATTACATAGAACCTGAGCTGTTTGAATAAGTCTGTTGTGAGATGTACAACACCTTAGGTTGATGATCTTTTACAATATAAGGACCTGTGGGCATGGATGATCACATAATAATGAAGCATAAATTTTGGAAATTGATTTGGTTCAAACCAACAAATATTTTTACAAGTTTACTATTTGCAAACTAAATGCAATCAGTTAAATGGTTGGTTGGTCCAGGGAAAGCAACTGATAAAAACTAATGATCTGATTAAATGGACTGGATCAGCTGGGGAACTAGTACCATGTGGAACCAAAAGAGCATTGTGAGGAACCAGCAACACTAGAATCTTTGGAAAATTTGAAAATTTTGACTATATACTGACTATATGAATTTGACTATAATGAAGCCCACTTGGATCTATCAAATCCTATTAATTTTACCTGAAAAAAATGTTTCAACTCTTTACTTCTCTTTATATTCTACAACTTAGTTTTACCCACCATCATCTTTCTGGGTAATTTCAATATCTGATATTTAGTCTGTTTGTTTCAACTCATACTTCTTTCCTCTCTCTATTTTTTTTTCCTCACTACATCCAGAATTACTTCTTAAAAATTGATTTCAGGTCAACTGATTTCCCTGCTTAAACTATTAAATGATTTATCCCTTATGGGTAGAATATAATCCAGATTGCAAACCACAGTCATTGGATTCTTCATGATATGGCCCTACCACTTCATTCTTATGGGTTCTGCCACTGCAGACAGCATTTTCTAAGCTCATCTGGATGCTTAACAGGAGGCACTGGCCAAGAATGCATAGCTGGGAGGAAGGAAGCACTCAGAGTATCTCTCCTCTTCATGGCTCCAGCCCCTACTAGGCAGGATCTCTGTGGTTCTGGCTTCAACTGGGTAGCCCCAGCTTCAGTACCATCTATTCAATTGTCCCTTTAGGTCTAGAGCTAGTAGCAGTTTTCCACTGTTACTGATCTCTGAATTGCCTCACCATCATGTAATTTGCACCTTATCTCTTATAACATGTTTCTCTGTGTAACGTGTTTCTTGTATTAAATTCCCTTCATTTGAAACATGTTTCCAAGATAGCGCTCTGGCTAACACATGAGAATTGGCTTCTTTGCCTTCAATTATCAACTCCTGTTGGAAAAAGATGAATGAGCAACAACTCTTTTTATGTCTTTATTTAGACAACAAGCTGGAATGTTGTTTGATGGTGACCTGTTATTCCAATACTTCTAAAGCAGTGCCAACCACCAAATCCTGTGGCATTAGAAAGGTGGTTTGAAATGCTTCAGTCAAGTAGGGTAGGTCTTTGTGCCAGTCTTTCTAAACTCTGTAGACTATTAAAGAGAGTTGCATTAGTTTGCCATAACAACATAACAAAAAATAGATGACTTAAAGTAACATAAATGTATTATCTTGCAGTACTAGAGACTAGAAGTAAGAAATCAAGGTGTTAGCATGGCCAAACTCTCTTTAAAGTGGAATTCATCCTTGATTCTTCCAGCTTCTGGTTGCCCTAGGTATTCTTTTTCTTTTGACAGCATAACTCCAATCTTTGTCTTCACCTTCTCATAACAACCTACACTTTGTGTCTGTGTCTGTGCCCAAATTTTCCTCTTACAAGCTCACCAGTCAGATTGGATTAGGACCCACTTTTAGTTTGATTACTTAGTTTGATTCTTAGTTTGATTACTCATCTTAGTTTGATTACTTCTGAAAGACCCTATTTCCAAATAAGGTTACATTTACTGGTACTGGGCTTAGGGTTTTCAACATATCTTTTTGGAGGACACAATTCCACCCATAACAGGAAGGATGGATGTTGTAAGGTCTCACTTTCCTTCTGTTCCTTCCTTTTGATACTCATTGTTCCTCCAGCTTCCAAAACTAGTATAATGGAAGGAAGCAGGATTTTACCTAAATTTCTGCTCTAGATCTTTGTCATAAGCCAAAATTCCTCCATGAAAAGCATAAAAACTCCTATTTTGAATAGGGTGGTGCAATTATACAAGGATGCCCTGGTTTACAGCAGCCAGTATGTCCAGGCCTCATGCCCAACTTGACCACCCTATTCATGCTGTCAATTCCAAACTGTTTACTGCCAGATAGCTACATTTATTGAATCTTTCATAGGGGCTGAAAAATAGTCACCTCATTGTGGCATCTGACAGGCACAGCCCACGTTGTAAACTTCTTAGTAATTCAGCAGTTCACATTGTAAAACAATCAGAGTCAATGCTGAAAAAGATAGTATTTTATGGGCTTCCTGGGAATCCTGACCTCAGATCTTCTTCCAACATTTTCTAACCTAATGGGAATTCATTTACTGTCTCTAAACAGCCCCCAAATACCTTATTTTAATATCTATTATTTACTGTACTGGTTAGCAAGCTTTTATTTCTTATTTATGATCAGGTAAGTTTTAATTGGAAGTGGGTTGGAAGTTGTCCAAGCTAGGTGGGCAGTGTTGTCTCTGTTGTATGTTGATCCTACAAACACCTGCTTGTTGTGTGAAGTTATGCAAAAAGTCATCCTGGAGCTCTCGTTTTTTTCTTTTTCTTTCCCTTGTCATTTTTAAACTCTTGAAGCACTGTGGAACTTGCCAATTAAATCAAGAAAACATAAATAAATCTCTCTGACTTTGAGAGGGGTAGAAGAATCCTTGTTTAAAGTGTAGTTCTCTTGACTAAATTATAAAGTTATTTTCATGTGTTATGAGGGTTTTTATTGTTTTTACCCACAATGTGCTTGACTGAAAGAGTG
>NW_006771566.1:567507-575590 GCF_000442215.2 Lipotes vexillifer | reverse complement strand
AGAGTGTTAACCTAGTTCTAATAAATGAAAAAGAAGTAGTTGTTGTCCTATAACCTGAAGGTAAGAGGACAGATAGAGGGATAGAAAATTTGACCAAAAGGTTCATAAATATTTTCAAAATGTCTATCATCTGAGGTACATATTTTTAGGACCTGTTTAGAGTAAAATTGTTCCTCCTTTATATTATAATACAACTACGGAAGAGTTACTTCCAGTTCCTCTATGTGCTTTTGGAAGCATTGAGTACTTTGGATTGAGAGGTTTCTGGAAGACCAAATTAAGTCATAAAATCTAATTGATTTTAACTGTTCTTATTATACTTGTGTTGGTGACTATATGTGGCTATTGTATTCTATTCCCAAAAGAGTGTAACTTGAGAAAATCTGAATTTCAGTGTTGAAATAGTGATTCTTTGCATATACATTCGACTCTCAATTACATGCGCTAATAGAGAGGAACCGCTGCATGATTGATTTAAAGAAAAAAGATTATTCACAGTTGTCTTCAGGCTGCATTATATCACTTTTGCTGCAGCAGAATTGCCTCCTTCTCTCCATCTTGCTCCATTTATTCAATAAGTTTACACTGGTTCATTGTGAGAAGGGGAGGAAGTCATGGTGGATTTCCTAGGTGGCCAACAGCTGGAAATTGAACAGTTCCCACAAATATATGCAAAGTAAGGCAAATAAACATTACAATATTTAAAATTTTACCTTTCCTCTAGTTAATTTCTGAAATGGTAGAATAATAGTCATGTTCTTAGTTTTGCTCTTCCATTAGCTGAATCTTCCCCTTTGGCCCCAAGATGAATAAAATTCCTCATAGAAAGTCAAGCAGGAGAATCCCCTGGTGGTCCAGTTGTTAGGACTCTGCGCTTTCACTGCCAAGGGCATGGCTTCAATCCCTGGTCCAGGAACTAAGCAAGACAAAAAAAAAAAAAGTCAAGCAGAATGACAAGTTAGAACAAACAATGAGCATATTTCAGGAGAATGGTTGCAATGATTAAGATACTCAGACCAGTGACTTTGATCTCTTTGTGTCTATTTCCTGATCTGTAAAATGGGAGTAAAATTCTTCCCTGTTAGCTGATCAGAGCTGTTTTAAATCAAATTAATAATTGACTTTGTCAAATATAATCTGTAGTTCAGACTTAAGGAAAAACAATTACAGGAGAAGATATTGCACCACTAAAGGAACACGGGCCTGGAGTAAAGACCCTTAGGTTTTATGTGCCATGATGCCATATACACATTCAAGCATACAGCTGGTGGATCAATTAGCACACCTCAACTTGACTCACTATGATTTTAGGAGTTGAAATTTAAGAAACTGTGTCTTATTTCTCAGTTGTAAGTATTTCTGAGTGTTAGTGATTTTTGCTTACTAAACTCCCTACCTTAGGTCATTGCAGTAGTTTTTGTATTTTTTTGTTTTTTTTAGATATTGCCCTGCCATCATTTATAAATAAAAAAAAAAAATGATGTTTTAAATTTCAATTCAGAGAGAGAAATTGGTAATACTATGTCAGAATTTTTAAAATTTTAGTTAGAGAATTTTTAGGAGAACTTTAAATCCATTTATTCTCTCATTTATAAACATACATATTCATTTTTCTTTCAATTGATAAATGTGTGGCATATATTTTTAAAATAAGGAAAATCTACTAAATACAAGGGATATGCTAGGCATGATAAGACATGCAAAGTGATATTATACTGATATAGTTTACTTAGAAAGATGATAAATCAAATATGTGACAATAGAAGGTATTGGAACAAGTGATAGCACAAAATGGAATAAAGGTTGGCTATCTTTGATCAGCTTGTTCTGAGAAGTGTTGTGAGTTCAAGTGAAAATGTAGAATGAGTATAATTGGAAATTGGATGTAAAAGGCAAGTTGGGAGTCTGAATTTGAAAGATCTGTGTAAAGGATAAGGAGTTTGGAATCCATCCCATTTTACTCACGAACAATTACTGTTTTGTGAGTAGGACATTACTGTCCTCACCTAGGAAAAAAATTAAATGTGGATCCTCACTAAAGATATGAATTTGGCCAAGAAGAGACAGAGAATAAGCAGTGAAGTAAACTGATAGAAGAAGATTTTAATGAACATAGAGAAAAAATAATCTAACAAGGAGAAAAACATTTGATACACATAACTGTTGAATAATTGATTAATAATTATGACATAATTTAAAAAGAAAAGAAGTGGGGCAAGCTCCTGAAACCATTTTGATGTTTAAAAAATTCATATTTGAATGCCCCAGACTTTAACCTCTCCTTTTGTTATTACTTTGTATTCACAAGTCCTTCCCTTTCTATGCTCTCTCTCCTTCCAAAACCTATTATGTAAATAAAAATAGTAGCTTATAGTTATTAGAATATTAGTTATGATAGTCTGGGTTATGCTATGATGACAAACAATCATAAAATATTAGTGAACTAACTAAAAAGAAAAAGTCTTCATCACTCCAAGTTTAATGTGGGACTGTGTAACTTCTTAGGATAGTCAATCTCCAGCAGATCTTGGTCAGCATTCCAGGCCACTTTGGTCTTATGGCACAGAGCATGCCAACATGTATTCCAGTGATTGCTATGAGGAGAGATTCTTGAGTTGGCTCTAAGACACACCTACTTGTAAAAGATATACTTCACTTGAGCTTGTATTTCATTATCCAAAGAAAGTTATGCAGCCACACCTAAATTCAAAGAGAGGTAAGCTCAGTCCTATTGTTTATGCTGAAAGGAGAACTAGATATCTAATGAATTTCATTAATGTCTGCCATAAACACTTATTACATGTCAGTCACTGTTCTAAGAACTTTACATGAACCATCTATAGTTACATGTGTTAATTAGCACAAACAATATATTATGTAGAGGCAAATACAAAGAAAGGGTCACGGCATGTTCTCAGACCATGTGGCTGCAGAGGGTATCCCTTATCTACAATGTTATGCTTTCTCTTATACCGTTACTTCTTGAAATAGCCTTTGTATTTTGAAGGGTAAAAAACCCTTAAGCTACAAGAATTACATACTAGCAAGTAAAAATTTGGGATTCTCTATGAGAAAAAAAGTCCATAAACCCTTCTTCAGTTTCAATAAAATCTTATCAGAGTTAGTTTCTGCTTCAATTTTGGTTGTAGAAATGTAGTTCCCGAACAGACAGAATAGAGAAACAGAATTCAACTGTGGAGATGAAAAAAAGAATGATGTAGTTGAATACTGTAAAGAAAAAAATATTAAAGGTAGTCACCTGTTTTGTCAGTTTGAATAAAAAGAAGCCAATTATATAAAATTAATATAGGAGAAAAAAGTAACAAAAATTCAAATAACTATTTTTTCCCCATACATGGCTCTTTGCCAAGGATAGGTGGTGTTATGTTAAACATTGTGAGAGGAAATGGTTTAAGCAATCTCAGTTTATATAGGGAAAAAAACAAACAAACCAAAAGATTTATGAAATGATAATAAATGTAAAATATTATTATGAATAAATCATGTTGTAACATTATACTTGGGGGCTTCATCATTCAGGAAAGGCATATGCTGTCCAAGAAATATAGCCTCCAGAGTACATCATTTTAAGATGGAGTATTTAGTGAGAACATTAGCAAAGCTTAGTCTCTTATTTATGATCAGGTTGGTTTTAATTGAAAGTGGGCTGGAAGGCATCCAGGCAAGTAGCTGTGGCCACTAGATTTGTCAGCACACAGTAATATGGCTCTTTGAAAAGTCTGTACAAACTCCTGGGATATAGGCAAGATCTCATCAGATGTCCTAAAAAGCACATCCGCATCCTCTTTTCATGTGAAAGCTAAACCAAAGGAAGACGTTAATTTAGAGAGGATATGACAAGTTCATCAGATGGAAAGAAGTATATAGCCGAAATAAGAAGAAATCTATGTATTCTAATTGTCTTCAGTGAAGGAGTTGAGATTCTGGATGTTTACTTCTCCTCTACAACTGCATGTAGTATTATCATAATAGGATATAAAGAAACTACCCAACATCACAGATACCACCCCCATAAAGACTATTATGGCAGTGCAAAATGTACCCCAGCACCCCCTGCTTATTCCAGGAAATGGTTGACCACAGAAAACCCTCTGCCCTAACATTGAACAATCTTTCCTCTTTTGAAATGTTCCCAAACAGCTTGCCTTCTTGCATCCTAAGGACAATCACATGTTCCTAAGAACAATACTTCTAAAAATTCCACTGTAATAGAACACTTGCCAATCAGAGACTGTCTCAGTATTTCTTCTTTTTTGGTCTATAAAATGTATTCACCCTTCTAATACGTTTG
Organism: Lipotes vexillifer; assembly: GCF_000442215.2. NCBI lineage: Eukaryota > Metazoa > Chordata > Mammalia > Artiodactyla > Lipotidae > Lipotes > Lipotes vexillifer. Next base: position 571,278 of record NW_006771566.1, on the reverse strand, counting down.
AACTCCTGCTGAAACAAAAGGGATGGAAGACAGGGACCCCAACAGTAAGTTTATGAATAAATAACCTTCATTAATTTTGTCGCTGACTTAGTTTTGTCTTTGACAGTTATCTCAGTGCCACACGTGGACACCACCAGATCTGTGATGTGGACTTTGGCTCTTGAGCAGGAGCTGAACACACCCAGGTCTTTTGAGCTGCAGCTGCTTCTCCAATTGCTAAAAATAGTAAGTCTTCTTCACTGGGTCCACCCTCTTTGTCTAAGAGTTCTGGTATTTTGTTCATTTGTTCATTCCTAGGTATTTGCATTCGTTGGAAATTACCTTTTTGATTTACATCCTTGGTGATCTGCCTCTGCTTGCTGTACTGTTAAATGTTGTTTAGTTATAAGGAAGGAAGTCTCAAGGTATGAGTCTGTTGTTCCAACCAGCTTCCCAGGCTGAGGAGTTTGTGGTTTTCTCCAGACCTGTGTACTCTGAGAGCGACAAACTTTGCTCTTAGTCACCAACAAAACTGGAAGAGATTCCCCTCCTATCCTGACTGTTCATCCTGAGAGCTTGCCTGAGAGCTTGCACACAGGGATTATTCTCCTTGTTTTTCCATGAGCGGGAGTGGGGTACACCTTGTCAAATTTGTGTTTAGATGTAATTAAACTTAAGGTAAGGGGCTTGAGGCACAAAATGCACTTTCCACTGACTCACCAGATCTTACGGGCTCTCCTTAATCTAAATCTCCTATGCCTCTGAGAAAACTCCTACCTTCCTATCTGACTTTAGAATACTAACTCTTGTGCCTGTTTCTCTAAATGACAGAATTTCACCAATGTCATTTAGCAAACGCCAGTGAAGTGGGTCTCTAATACCACTTTGGGGAGCATTTGATTTAGCAAAAATTACTCATTTGAGAGATAACTTAGGGAAAAGGGGAATAAAATTGCTTAGCCCAATGGGAAAAAAAATTTAATTGGTACATTGAAGTTTCTAAGTGAAATTCTGACTCAAATTAACTTCTCTAAAAGATTATTTGGCCAGAGTAAGAAAAGATTTTGATGACACTAAAGAAGGGACAGCTGTCCCCATTAGAACCCTACCTCCTGTGCACCTCATATTTCCTCATACCCCGCTCTACCCTTAGTTAGAGATACAGAGTTCTTCAGGCCCACCTTCTTCCTCTCTGCTCCCTGAACCTTTTCCTCATAAGTTTCCTACCACTTTCATCTGCCAATTCCTTTTAAGGTCAACTCAGTTCATAAGCCTAGAATGTCCTCCCCAACTGGATTTAAACCTTGGTCCTGGAAATAATATTAGGAATTTTCCTAAGCATGTGAAAGACAGACAACTAGTCAGTGAAAACCTTAGAATCCTCCTCAGGATCTACAAATCGGGCTTACCTGACTTTTCATCAGTTAATCCATGTCTTAGTATACTCATCAAATGCAAGATATGGAGGAGTTGTAGTGAAAAGCTACAGTCCTCACCGTTGCTAAAATGCTGCTTTATTTTATGATTCCAACTTGGGACAGACAGACTTTTATACCAAGTTGATAGAAGCACACATTATTCAGGAACTATCATAGAAGAAATCTGTAAAGTAGTTCCTCTTACTCAAAAACTACACTGCCCTCACCACCATACTCCACCTCACTTAGAAAGGTTGAAGGAAACAAAAGCATTCTTAAGCAGAGACTAGCAAACCTCTCAGAAATTCTTGAATTCCTTTGACCAAAAGCACGGTCCATAGCTGTTGTAGCCATCCAAGCCATCCCTTTGGGGCCATGTGAGTTATCTGCCTATGAATTTCTGACTGGAAAGCACAGCAGGTAGTTCACCTCCCACCCTAGAATCAGCTCTGCCACATGCAGACATGGCAAAATAACTTAAAGGACTCATGTACACCATTGTTATCACTAGTAGGTCAAGACCACACTTCAGCAACATTTTCCTAAACAGCCTCTTCATAATCTTCAAATGGGAGATTTTGTTTACTGGGAGAGACATCAAAGAAAGACTACTCTCTTAAACCTTGTTGGAAAGGTGCATATCAGTCATCAAGTGTGTCATTTCCAGGATGTTAAATGCTGTAGGGCAGCTGCTGTCTTGATGGACTGTACAACAGATGATCATGCAATACTCAACTACACAACAAGATAGACTATGAGGATAAAATATTTAAGCAGGATGCTTATGATGGCACCCTACATAGTCAGTGATGATGATCTAGTGATGATGACACAGTAGCCTGAGTCAGGGTTGATCTCTTGATTCCAGTAAGGAAAATGACCAAAAGGGAGACTGAGACACTACCTGTTATGGTAGCCACTTTCGTAAAGATTATTATGACAGTTTGACCCCATAAAATCACCCCATCCACCTCCCCCACACTTGTTCTAGGAACTGATTGGTCACAGAAGCCTCTTCATCCTAAAGTTGAATATCCTTCCTTTTTGACATGTCCCCAAACTGTTTTTTTGTCCTCTTGCAGTCAACCAATTATTGCCAAATGTACCTGAAGACCAATTAGAAAGTGGCCCCAGCCTTATTAATTTTGCTCTGACTTAGTTTGTCTTTGAGAATACCAAATGGAGATATTGAAAACTATTACTTATCACTCACCACTGCCAAGCACTGTGTTTTTTTCTCTCATCTCTCATGTGGTATTCACAATACTCTTGCAAGTTAAGCATTATTCCTCCTTAATAGATAGGAAACTGAAGCCTTGGAGAGGTACAAGATGTTGGCAGTTGCATTGTAAAGTAGAAAATCTTAAGAGATTTGCAGTTAAATGGCAAATTAGAGCTAGAGCTAGCACTGTAATCTAGTTTGGATTTTTAGTTGAGTTTTCTTTCTCCCTGCTACTAAAAATATTTCTTCTGGATCCACCTGGTCTTCTCATAGAGCACATTTTTTTTTAGACTTCTGGGAAATCTAAAAAATAAAACACAACTGACCCATAGTTTGCTCCTTGGTCTAGGTTCAGTAATTCACAAGGTCAGACATGGTAGATTACTTGAGGAAAGGTTAAGGACTGAGGAAAAGATGAGGAGGTGCTGGAGAATGTGAAAAGTTGTTCTATAAAGGCAAACAAGGAACTGGTTATCCTAAGTTTTTACAGATGTGATTTTAAACATTTCAGGATCAATTTCTAAATCTAATTAAAAAACGAGAACATATCTCTAGTAAAATGGAAATAAATTGTATATTATCTATTGGTAGATGGTGTATAGCAGTGGTCCCCAACCTTTTTGGAACCAGGGACCAGTTTCATGGAAGACAATTTTTCCACGGACCAGGGGAGGGGGGGTTGGTTCAGGCGGTAATGTGAGCAATGGGGAGCAGCAGATGAAGCTTCGCTCACCTGAGGCTCACCTCCTGCTGTGCGGCCAGGTTCCTAAGACGCCTAGGATACCTGGGGGTTGGGGACCCCTGGTTTATAGTATACACAGACAGACATATACACAATGTTAAACTTTTTTCACTGATAGGTTAATTCAAATGAACATTTTTGACTACCTTAAACTTAAGTTTAAAAAATGTTGCAAAAGATTACAGAGTGTTCCAATTTATCCTTTCTCAGTTTCCTCTAATATGAATATCTTATACAACCATTAAACAATTCTCAAAATTGGAAAAGGAGAATTGCTATAGTGCTATTAACTAAACTAAAGACATTATTGAATTTTACCAGTTCAATAATGAACTGTCCTTTCTCCGTTCCAAGAGTCTCTCCAGGACCTCACATCACATTTACCAAAATTTTTCCTTAGTCGCCTCAAT